>NC_080672.1:353689553-353939553 GCF_030247195.1 Topomyia yanbarensis | reverse complement strand
TGAAATCACAAAAGCTTCCAAGGAAGCTGTTAAAGATGTACCATTTCACTTCAAATCTAAGGTAGCGGAACATTCCTTTTCAGAAAAACATGATCTGACTACCGAGGATATAAAAATTCAACGTCAAACTTCTAATCCATGGAAATTGGATGTTGCTGAGAGCCTAGAAATTTTTAAACAACCCCCTTCGTCTTTACTCAATCGAGATCAAGGTAACGGATACACATGGCTTTTCCAAACATTACCCGTACGCAAATGATCATCTTCACACACCTAAGTTACCTAATTTTTACCTGCCTTTTCGGTACATAAAGCGGTACAGAGGGTATTTTCTTCATTCTGATACAATACACTGAAGAAGGCTGCAAGTCGTAGCCGAAATACGTATCTGTAACAGAAAAGTGCAATTTTGCATTTTGTTCATCATAGTGGAATTAAAACGGAAGACAACGGTTAACGGAAGATATGCGGAAGCCACGTTGCTAGGCACCGACTCGCTTGTTTACATTAGGAAAAACTGAAATCTGAAGTGAAAATTCAAACGCACAAATGAGAGTTTTCGAACATTTTCCTTTGGTCATCTGCACATTGGCAGAAAATTTGAAGTTTTGTTAGTAAACGATTAAAGTTTCGCGAGTGTTTTTGCAGTGGTGTGTGAAAAAAGTGCATTTGAAAAAGTGCAATGAAAACGAGAATAAGTGTTTCGAAAAGAAACCCCAAGTGAAGAGAGGCGATATTTTCGCACAAAATAGGAGCTACAGATGGCATTCCGTCAAAAACTCGGATTGATTGTATAGAAAAATATTCTAGCTTCCTTAAGTAGCAGTTTCGTGGCACACCAGCAAGGTTAGTGTGTTGAAAAACGTATTTTTATATTTGCTCATGTCAGATATATGGTTAGGCAGGAGAGGGGTGTGTTTGGCGCTGCAGCTATGTTGTGGCTCGCATGTATAATGTCCTTAAAGTGTTTAATATAACATTCCACTAAGTCGCTCAAAACAGTGCTTTTGTTAAAGTATTAGAAGAGAGTCAATTACGGTTTTAAACAGGACATTTCATTTTAACATTTTTCCTTTTTGCTCAGCATACCGAAAGGAAACATAAGAAATGGTTTTAAAAGCATGGCGGACATGTGGATCTAAAGCAGATATTAGGCTACGTTATGATGCTTATTGGTTACTTCACTAGGCAACTCGGCGACAAGATCGGAACTCTAGTGATAGAAGAACTCACTCTCTTCTAGTATCTGCTCGCGATCATTCAAGAGCACACGCTAATAGGCGGATAGATGTCTAAATCTTACAATGAATATCAATCACGGCCCGCTGCAATTGGACTTTAGACTATCAGCACCGGTGCGTAAGCAAATGCGTGCGTATTACGATAAACGATAATAGTAGACGTGCCCGTATTCATCTCATTAGTCAGTATGTCACATTATTTAATTGATAACTCGACTTATAGTGACTGGATTGTGCTTAAATAGGTATCATCATCTTTGCTACGTACCTAAGAAGAAGTACAGTTAAAAATTTTGCTTGTAAAATGTAAAATGCTCCCGTTTGAGCGAAGCGAACAGTCGAGTACAACGTGCCCTTATTCATCCTACCATTTAAGCTAATGCGTTGAATAGAGATAGCAGATACTGCTCTAACTAACGTGTTCAAATGGGTGAGATGAATAGAGGAGCTAAGATGAATTAGGGAGCAGTAACCCTAATATATTTGATCCCCGTTTTCGCACTGGTCGTTGGTAAATAGGTTACCAAAATAATAATCTGTTTTCACACCGGTAGTTGTTATTATAGCTGTTGGCGTTTATCTGCTAAAATCGATCGAAATAATCGAAAGCTTTGAGATTTCATTACTTAAATGTTAGCCTTCGTAGTAGCTTCCACAGCTAAAAATCTTCCGGCATTGGCAAATTCAGAACCAATAAAATTCCGCTTCTTGCTAGCATTTTTGCCCTTGGATTTCATTATTGGAAGATCCTGCTGGTTCGACAACGTCAATATTTCCAGTTCCATTAAAAAGCCTGCAAATTCAAAATATTGTGGAACGAATTGTGGTCATATCTGTTGCAGTTTCGCGAATGAACGACAAATCAGGCCGCGTTCCCTCATACATTACGTGTAGATTGGTTTTTTGATTTGTTCCATCAATCGGATCCTGGGGCACATCATGTTCAGCTTGTCATAATGCTACATCTTCCAATTCAATCCAAGCTGCTTCGATGCACTCATTTTTACTTCCACGCAGGAAACATACAGCATAATCAAAAGTATGTGTTACTGAATTCTAACAAATTGCAACAAACGTCAAAATAATTGGTGTGAATCGAGGCTTGAAAATATATTTTCATTAAAACAACAATAAACTTCTCATTTCAATAATTCTGTTTTAATTTCAGTAAACTTTGAATAAATGTTATTTGATTCGATCAATTAATTTTTTGTCTCCCAACCAAAAATTTTATTTTTTGAGCTCAATCCATAATTTTATTTAAAATAAAAATCTTCCACGAAATGAATCAAAATTCTCGCAGAACACTTCTACATAACATTTATCGCGAGACCCTATTTTTTACATTTTCCTTTACTTTGCTTCCTTTCTGCGAATAGCAACGTTGGCGTCGGTTGTAAGAAGTTATCAAATATACGCACTCGCAATTAACAGAAACGATAAATTTCCATTTCCCAACCTGTTTATCAACCGCCGGCGCGGTGTCGTGTTATGATGGCGGTTAGCAAATCGCTATTACCCACGCTCCGGTGCTGTTGGTCAAGCAGTGTTTTAGTGGGTGACATTTCTGGCGCGTCTGCACTTGTAGTGAGTGATTCTGACGGCGAGACTTTCCGAGACCCTAACTCTACAGCTCCAGTGGGACAAACGAACATAACACAGCATATCGTTGAAAAGATCATTTCGTCTTTTAAATTTTTAGTGTCGAAAGTCCCGAAAACTAGTTATTTTACTAAATATGGCTTTGTGTTGTATTTGACCATTTGGCCAGACCTGTAACTTTTAACCGATCACTTAAAAAGTGTATTCATTTTTTAGGCAGAATTTCGGTGCGTAAAGCGAATGTTGCGCCGCGTAATGCAGCATACTGAGGAGTTCGCCCGGTTCTTCCCAGGCTCCGTACTATGTTGAGAATATTTTAAACGCTCTCAACTATTTTAATCATAGTACGGGTCGAATGACACTATCGAATTGGGGTTCCCTATTTGGTCGGTTGAAACAACCACTACCGATACTACACAGTTTATCTAGGCTGCTGGGAGGAAGAAGCTGATATTGAAGGACAGCTTCCATAGATGGCCGAACAGCCGGCCAGGCGGCGTACACTATCACTCAAAATCTCCTGAACCAATCATTGGGATCATCCATAAATGACGTAGCATTATATGGGGGAGGGGGAGTTTTGCATTTTGTGATGATGTGTGACGACGGGGGGGGGGGTTAGGGGGTCATGTCAGGCTACGTAGCTTTTTTAAAGGGGAATAACTAACATCGTTTTTTATTTAAAAAAAAATACGGGGACAGGGGGGAGAGTTACCGTCAAGCTACGTAATTACCAGGGAGGTATTTAGAGGTTTGTAACGAAATGCTACGATGGGGGAGGGGGGTGTTAAAAATTACTCAATAAATGTTACGTCATTTATGGATGGTCCCATTCTATAATTTCGCAGTTTCCGGGGCAATGATGTGAAGAATCATTCCCCAGAGAAGCTTTTAACAAAAATTGTGTTACCTTTTAACATATTAACCGAAAAGCTTCAAAGTGCTATTGTGTTTAAAACGATTAGTCCAGCAGATTTTGAGTTAGGATGTACAACGCAAAACAAGTTTTCGACGAAGCGTCTCCGTAGATTCACTGTCACTCGCTCAATTTTCAGTATTATGCAAACGAAAATGACCGATTGCGACATTATTATAAGGAAATTTAATGACTATACTAACACTGTATCACCACACAAATTAAAAAAAAAAATAAAAACACTATCTTCACAACAAATTTTAAAAATGTGTCTTTTTTACCAGATTACCCTTTTATACTTTTATCTTCTCCCCCAAAAAAATATGAGTGATAGTGGTTTACTATCGATTTCCTATAATGTTTGGCCAATATTTATTTCATCATTTCGGTCCCACTCCACCTTCAACAAACCACTCCACATGGAAGCACAATATGCTGCACATGAAACATGATAAGAGGGAGCCTGTTTATACATACTATCGGGTTTGCTTTCATTCAATTTAACCTTACCACCTGAATTGATGATTGAACAAAGTGCTCAACACACAATAAAACAATCTCGAAGGCAACTCAAGTTACATATTAAAACGCTCTTCTTCCCCTATCCACAGGAGTCGGCAAATCATGCCTGTTGCTTCAATTCACCGATAAGCGCTTCCAACCGGTGCATGATCTGACGATCGGTGTTGAATTTGGAGCTCGGATGATCACCATCGATGGCAAGCAGATCAAGCTGCAGATCTGGGACACGGCCGGCCAGGAAGCGTTCCGCTCGATTACTCGTTCCTACTATCGGGGTGCCGCCGGAGCGCTGTTGGTGTACGATATCACCCGGCGTGAGACGTTCAATCATCTGACCACCTGGCTGGAGGATGCCCGGCAGCACTCGAACTCGAACATGGTGATCATGTTGATTGGAAATAAGAGGTAACAAAGAGCGACACTAAAGTGCAGTGAAGCATTTTAACAATATTTACTTTGTAGTGATTTGGAGTCTCGTCGTGATGTGAAAAAAGAGGAAGGCGAAGCCTTCGCCCGAGAGCATGGCCTAGTATTTATGGAAACTTCTGCTCGTACAGCGGCGAATGTGGAGGAAGCTTTCATCAATACCGCAAAGGAGATCTACGAGAAAATTCAGGAAGGTGTGTTTGATATCAACAATGAGGTAAGTTATTGTTAATTTTTCACTCATTTATTCATTTTCGACGTTACGTGTGAACTCTCGAATCGCTAATAATTGTTTAACTTTTCTCCTATAGGCAAACGGTATCAAGATTGGTCAGGCCCACTCGCCGACCAATCCTTCCCTAGGCAGTGGAAACAATTCTGGTGGCCAGACTAGCAGTGGTTGCTGTTAAAATATATTGGAGACATAAACATCACACACATTGCTGCATTGTTCAGTTCTGGCAGATTGGGTGCAATGGAAAGTGAAAAGTGATTAGGCAAAAATTTGTACCCGAGCACCGTGCAGGACTTTGTATAAACAAACAAACAAACAATGACGAAATTCGTAATGAGCTCCTAGAAACATACAGATAATATAATTCTTATGGAAGATTGGATCTGTGCAAGCGGGACGTGAGTTGTGAATGTTGTAAAATGAATTATACATTTTTTAATTTTATTAATGCCAACGCAAATCTGATAGACATAAAAGACCAGGCAGTGAGATAAACTGATCATTTCCGTTTTTGTTAACCATGTTCATAACGTAGAATGAAAAAATGCGGTAACAACTTTTTGATGCTAATAGCCCTTTATACGCTCATCTGTCATTGAATTGTCGCCTGGTATTTGGCATGAGAGCGTTTAATGGGTTTGAAAATAAACCAATTACCTTACTGCATGTTTAGTAATATCTTAAAGTTAAATCATATTATCAACTACGAACAACTACTGAATTTCTAGTGTAATCCTGAACCATTAATGCAAACTTTTATTGATCTACATAGATAAAAAATAGCTTTTACCAAATCGTGTTGATTGTCTTAGCCAAGACATTTTACAGATTCATATTCGAGTTTCAGCTTAAATCAAAACGATTACGATTGGGGCTACATGCATTCCACAGCTCTCCTCTTTCTATGGATAGGAAAAAAATCTTCCAAATTGTCGATTATTATTTTAATGTATGTCCAACCAGGAACTGTGTTTTGCTCTAATTCGATGTGATGTGCGATATGGAAACGTGCTTGTGGTGTGCATTTTTCAAAGAATGAAATTGAAGTCCCTCTATTGGTTTTAGCTATGATTTTAGAAATTACACATTTGTGTTAAAGAACCTAAACAAAACAGTGAAATGATTATGTGTCGTTTCACCCACGATTACTTTTCAGTTGTAATCAATTAAAGTTTAAAACAAATAACATAAACAATAAATAATTAGTTCTAACAACTTGCGTTTTTACTGCTCAAGATGATACCTAACAAGTGGGTAATACGGGAAACCAGTGAGGGTGGGCAACATTGACATCGCGATGAGGAAGCGTGACAGTGCACTACACCGGTGTAGTCAGTGCTACACTCATTCAAACTTGAGTGTAATCAGTCTATCTCTTTTTTTGCACTACACCGGTGTAGCACCAGAAAAAAACAAAAACGCTATAAGAAACACACGTCGAAGGACTATGTCGCGTTTTGGACCCGGCGCATTACGTGGTGCGGGTGTTGTAGAAGATGGAGCATTTCTCAGTCGTCCCCAAGAATACCGAAACGTGCGAAAATTGAAAAGGAACTGATCAATATAGCGACCAGAGGATTGAAGAATGTGGCAGCATTGTTTTTTCGGCAGCTATGGTCAAAGATTTGGCCAACTGCCGGCAGGCTGCTCTACAGGAAGTGGGGCATTTTGTGAATTAATACGGAATTTAATGAATGTTTCGTTTTTTTCATCCATCTGAAAACTGTCTCTTTTTAATTTTAAGCGTTTTCTTAGGCATAATGCATCAGACCTTGGGTTTATTTTCCGCTTTGCAAAGATCATTGGAAACGTATGTTTTCTTAGATCGCTTTATTGCTCATTGATTTGTTCAACGCTAGAATATTGCTCATCTGTTTGGAATCCGTACTACCACAACGGGGCGGTTCAAACATTTTACCTTTGATGTTTCCGTGGCGAAGTAGATCCCAGCTACCGAAAATAGTGGTCGGTTAATACACTTTGACAATCTCAGCATCCGGAGAGACTGCTATTGAGCGCTAACCTGGTAGAGTGGGTTGCTCTTCAATTCCAGAAAACCGGGATATTTTCAAGCCTGCATACAAGCACTACACAATAACTCTCGTGCGGCTACCTTTCATGAGAACTAACTACGGTCCCATAGGGCTGTTACTGGATTTCGCCGTGTTTTTTAGTTTGTCCACTATTGGATGTCAGTAAGAAATGAGGTGTTAGATATGATGCTTTGCTCAGAAAAAGTTGGGCTATTGGAAGGTTCTAATTGAAACTGAACCACCTCTATCAGATCATAGCATCATACCCTTTAATGTGACGTATTTTATAGAAAATTTACGAGCTAGGAAATCTTCACGGAAAATTTGTCGACTAAGCTTCATGGATATTTTCTAACAATTGGCCAACTAGACGACTTGGGTGAAGTCGTGGATACGACAAACTCGTCAATAGTACACTGAAATGAAAATATCTTGTATTTATTAGATTTGTCATATGAATCAGACCACAATTATTTATGTAGAATTTATATGAATACATATGAATGTTACACAAAGTTCATGTTAAACCACAGTGATATCCAATAAATTTGAATCCAGCGCGGTCAATATGAATATGATTAGAAAAGCATATTCAAGTTATATGAATAGCTAATGAGCTCAACCATCTCGTGGGTGTAAGTAGTGGGTTGTAAAACGAAGCCTGACAAGAAAAACAAAATGGCGGACCGAAAGCAAATGTTTTTGTTTGGTAAGGGTTTTTAACAAAATTAAAATGGTAAAGATACGTTCTAATGGAATTTTTTTTATTTCCACCAGGTAATGGTTTCGAATTACACGAGTTGATATTCTCTTGAACAACTAACCACAGAAAACAGACATCAATTTCAAGCTTTTAATTTGTTTGAAAAATAAAGATACATATTCAAAGGTAATTGAACTATCACCACCAAATGCGAAACTGTCGCAATTTCGTTAAGTAGGTGAGTGTTACTGAATTTAAAGGCTGGTCATATAGAAATTAAAAACGGCCAACATAGTTATGCACCGAGTTAGGATAGGCTGGTATGGCGTAGGGTTGGGAAAACCGTGGCTTATTTAAAAACCGGTAACCAAAAATAGAAAAAGGAAAACAAGTAGAATTTAAAACGCAGTCACAAACTATTGTTTCGAAAACTGACCTGAAGCAAAGATAAAATTGTCATTTCTTTGCCTGAAGTTGCCATTTTCTACTCATACAAATGCTTCGATATATATATATATATATATATATATATATATATATATATATATATATATATATATATATATATATATATATATATATATATATATATATATATATATATATATATATATATATATATATATATATATATATATATATATATATATATATATATATATATATATATATATATATATATATATATATATATATATATATATATATATATATATATATATATATATATATATATATATATATATATATATATATATATATATATATATATATATATATATATATATATATATATATATATATATATATATATATATATATATATATATATATATATATATATATATATATATATATATATATATATATATATATATATATATATATATATATATATATATATATATATATATATATATATATATATATATATATATATATATATATATATATATATATATGAAAAAAGTGGCAGCACTGCCGAATCTCACGGAAGTGATTTTGTGTACCTCCCATAGTTTACAAAATTTTGCAGTGAAATATAGTATATTTAATAGGAATTCGAAGTTAATCGCTCGGTAGGTCGTTTCTCCTGTTGTGTTATGTGTTGGTAGCCAAAAATATCGCTGGAATAGTGTAATTTGACGTAGTGATTTCATCGTCACATCACAATTATTTTGCTACGTATGTGCGCGACTCGAGCGAGCTACCAAAAATGTTTCCACTTAGCATCGACAGCGCCATCTGAACTTGACTAGTTGATGCAACGATTTCACTGATTCCCAGTAAAACTCATTCCGGAACCGGTTCGGATATCTGAATGGAGTCAGTACCCGGTCAAAAAAAATGCGGACGAAGATCGTCAGGCGATTTAAATAGTCTGACGTTTGACTCAACTCGCCTGTGCTAATTGCTCCTAGGAACAAATGCTATTTGTGAATGCGATTTAAAGGCAATTTCAATACTTAGACGACAAATTTTCTGGCGGCTGCAAGGGAATTGGTTGTTTTTGCATTTTTCAAACATGGCGGTTAGTGTTATCCACATTATCCATATTATTTATCTTATTAATTCAATAATTTTTTTTATTGTTTTATTCATGTTATTTGTTTCATTTGTTTTAATCATTTTATTGTTAGTTTTTCCCAGTTCATATATTGTTCAGTTTCTTCATTTTATTAATTCGGTTTAGTCAGTTCTTTTAGTTATTGTATGACAGTTAGTTAGCTTGAAACAATTTAGTTTACTCTCTTAATTTCATAACTTTTTTAATATTGTCTGATTTTCATTTGAGCTAATTTGATTTGTTTTATTAATTTGATTTATATGGATCATTCTATCCATTTTATGAATAACTTTTTTTGCTTCATAATTGTTTTGATTTTTGGTTTGTTTTGTTGTTTTTTAATTTATTCAGTTTATTATACGTGTTATACGTGCAGGACTCGAGGCTGTGCTTGTCTCACATATAGTTGCTTGCCAGTTTTGCGTGCGTTTGGCAATTTAATGAATAATACAACAGTTATATGTATGAGAGGTGTCTCATCCCACTGATGGGTGGATCGGTTTTATGTATACATGTGTGTGTATATATGTGTATGTGTTTATGTGTGTTTATGTACATATAAATGTTCAAAAAATGGTTGCATTATACACGGGATTGTTTTGTAGTGTACATATATAATCTATTAATGTGAAAAACTGATACTTCTGGATAGAAGTCAGATCTTCCTCCAATTACAGCTCCTTGGAGATCTCCAATGGAACAACTTACACAAGTCCAACAGGCAGTGACACCAGACTAGGAGAAACGGAAGCGCTGAGGAAAACACGGAGTCTATCGGTTCTTTTTTATTATTTCCCCTTTTCTTTCTTAAATAATCAGGAATTCAAGAAATGTGGATGAGAGTTAAAGGAGACATAAATGGGAGATAGGAATGAAGGTAGAAAACTGAAAAAAATGGTAAGTTCTAGTACACATGTGTTATATATATATATATATATATATATATATATATATATATATATATATATATATATATATATATATATATATATATATATATATATATATATATATATATATATATATATATATATATATATATATATATATATATATATATATATATATATATATCATATATATATATATATATATATATATATATATATATATATACAAATTGAACCGTTATAATAAATACGCGTCGATTTCCTGCTTAAATGGAATCGAAAGTTTTACTGTAATGTTACAATCCAATTGATATAAACATTACAGTAAGGCGGGGCTAGTTGATGGAACGATGACCTCGGAACATGTCTGGCACTGTACACGAAATGGGTCATCGGAAAGTCAATTGAGCTAACACCTTCCTAAATCCGTGAACCAAGTTATTTGCATGAATGTTTAAATACATGCAAACATCTTTTTTCTGTAAATCACTACCAGCTAGTGGGAGATAGGAAGGTTACACACACACACACATATATATATATATATATATATATATATATATATATATATATATATATATAATATATATATATATATATATATATATATATATATATATATATATATATATATATATATATTATATATATATATATATATATATATATATATATATATATATATATATATATATATATATATAAAGAAAATTGTATTCGACAGAAATTTGAGCCAAGTTCCAGCGCATCACAATCGTTTTAGATTTGCTATAGGTCAAATTTATCCCGGTTTAATTTGTTAATGGTATTCAAATCCATTGGAGCAGTCATACTCAATATATATATGAAACCTATCGTGTATTTGCTTTCTTTTCCAACTGAGCATGAGCATGACAATCGTAAAATTCGTAGAAGTAGCCTTCGTGATTGACCAGAACAAGCGAATGAACGATAATCAACGGATGGAGCCTGGGAGTAGCTATCCATCCTCTATGTGCACGTTTCGAAAGTTCTATACGCCACGTCTTTACAGTAATCTGGTAAGGAAATTAATGTTATTATAGCAAACGTGGTTATGGAGATTCTGTATATCTCTGCATCTCTACGTTTACTACGAGAAGGAGCTAGTGAGATGGGGTAAATAGTTACAAATCTGAATCCACCTTGATAAGCGATACGATCTATGTAACTCGGAGAAGAATTAGCGCGTGTTTTTTACTCTGGGCAGCTGGCTGTCGAGAATTTCAAATCAATTCGGAAATTCTGAGATAGTTGAAAATGCAACTTCAATCACGGATAACCGATGACCGGGAGTATAACTTAAATATGAAGTAAAAGAAACTGATTTACTGATTTAATATGGCAATGTGCTAAAATAGAAAATGCCATAAATGAAGAAATGATTCTAGTTTTTGTTGCCTCTTACGAAAACGTTATTTTGCTTCCTTTTAAATTTCTTTTAAACTTAACCCGTTGCAGTAACGCTACTAGATTGACATTTTATAAACAATATTTAATGTGACGACTGCGTAATTAAAACTGTAGAATTTATTTGTTTTTATTAAGTTTTATGATAGTTTTGAGCCGTATATAGATTAGAACAGTAAAGTAAAAAAAATGAACACAAGTATATTAAAAATTGATGTGCATATGAAGTCTTTTATGGGTTGGGTATTGGACAGCATTCCATTGCTAATATAGAAACATTAAAGTGTCTCAACACAGACATTCTTACTACAAGTAGGTGAAAAGGTGAAAAGTTTTTCGATAGCTCTATTATAAAAAAACAATGGAAGATTCTTTAAATAGTTTTTGCAAACAAAAATACCGAAAATACCGGTTTTTGATGGTTATAAAACCGGTATTTCGATATTGAATATTTGGACGGTTTTACCGGTTCTCGGTAACGGTAAAACCGGTACTCCCAACCCTAGTATGGCGGCTCAAAAGTGTTGACATCCCTCTAAGAACGGTTGGTTTCAAAATCGTCCAATGAAGGACGTTCGTTGGACCAATTTGGACAACGTCCAAATAACCGTTCAACGAACGTCCATCGTTGGACCCGTGTTGAACGATTTTGAAACAATTTTTTGGACGTCTCAGTGTGATATATTAGTTGAAACGTTTACACAAGTACTATAAACTTGTTCGAACATGGATCTACGTTCTTTGTAATAAAACTATCAACGGTCAATATTATCGTTGATAGCCTGTCAATTGAAACTTCTGCGATATCGTGTGCAAGGGGGGATTCCAGATAACCTACAGGTTCGCCGAAATGGTAATCGAAATGAAAAATGAAAGGGTTGTGTACAGAGTACGACCACGGTGACATGAAAAAATGTACACTTTGCTATACACCAAATATATTACAAAACCGACCGCTTCTATAAATCCCATATGAATCATAAATGTATGCCATTTGTAGATGCAAAGGCTTTAAATCTAATTAAACAATCATTCTACGATTAGCGTGCGCTGTGGAATGAAATGTCAAACGCGTCCATGAAGTAGAAGAGAAAGGTGAGCAAAATTGCCATTTCCTAATGTGTTGGTATTTTGTCTAAAACATTTGGTATGCTACCAGGCCTACCGAACCGAAATATCAATAGATGGACAAAATTACAGTTGGAGCTCAGTGTTTGTTTAGTTTTATTATTTCGGGAGTTTATCTGTGTAATTTGTTTGGCATAATCTGCGTTTTAGTGTTGCGAAATATTTTTTCATCAGTTTTCATCGTACAAGTGGCATACTTAATTTCAACTACAATATTGCTGGAACTCAGCTACAACGCGTTGATCACGTAAAGGACACATCGAAATGCGTAACACTAACTACGCTTCCAATAGTCCAATTATAGTGATGGTTCGTCGCTTCAACGAGTTTGTCGAGCACTTCGTCTTCGATACCAATTCATCACAATTCCGTTACCGTTTGCTGTTAAGTTAATTATTTTTAGTTTAGTTAATTAAGACTTATTGTCAGTTGAACACAAATTTTTAAATACAAATGTAATTTCCTTCTGCTGAAAAGGTAACACACTGCACATTGGTCCCAAAGAGAAAAAAAGGGGTTTTTTAGATTGCGTCAAAACTGTTGACTTTAGCAATGTGGTGTCTTTGAGAAAGTTTCTTGGAGTAGAACTCCCCTTCTTTTTGTTTTATCGGATTGATGATTAATCCCCCGAATAGTGAGTTACGAAATTTATTTTATTCAATAATTCAGATAGACAAATACTTCAGCAAAGTTGTAGAGAAACTAGTTGCAAACATTTTACCTGAAGACTTTAACCATAGAGAACAGACGTCCATCTTCAGCATTCAACTTGTGTAAAATCTCTAACGGTTTCGAAGGTAGTTGGGATATCCAAACCAGGTGCGCTACTGTCGTCATGTTTTTTTTGTGGCTGAGTTCAACTGAATTGACAGCGGTTATTCCTCTACCCAGTCAAACTAGTCCGGAACCGGTTCGGACTTCCAGCATGAATTCCAGCTCAAATGCATCAACCGATGGTGGCGCTAGTGTTTATCGTATATTAATTCAAATGTTTACACACGTTTTTTAAATATTTTTGTTCGATCATGGATGTCTGTTCTCTGTGCTTTAACTCTCTATTTTTTCATGAAAAACATGCAAACGGTTCAACATTTGTTCAGAAGCACGTCCTAGTTCTAATGATAATTTTAAAGACATTTAATTTCCAACGACATTTTGATCATGACTATCGGTGGAGAAATAACGGAGTAATTCGACTTTGCCTAAATTAGGAATTGCTCCCACGACTCTTAAGGGGTTTATGTGGCACTGCTACTATGATCAGCATCGCACCACAGCGGTTATTTCGAAAGAGAATTTTCCGCCTTAAGGGCTCATGCACGACAATTTCCAATTTGGGAACAATTGAATACGTTGCCATTTCCCAATCGATTTTAATAATCAAAATGTCGTTGGACACGAAATTAAATGTTCTTTCGAAGTATCATTAGAACTAGGCCTCTAGGAAAATGTTGAACCATTTGCATGTTTTTCAAGAAAAAACTCAAAAATTTGGCAATTTTAATATTGTTGTCCAAAAATGGCGCATTATTTCTTACAAAACAGCATCATATGGCTACCTTTGGAAAGGTATATTTTTCTTCTAACTAGAAATGTTGATAAATCGCAAATCGGCTGAAAACTGACAGCGCAATTAATTTATTGCAGAAAGTCCCAAAAAATGGTTTAATTTTGCTATAATTCAAGATTTTCTATACCCCATCTTTAAAATAATTTTTTAAAATGCATTTGAAGTGCTTTACAACCTGTACTAGGTCTCTTGAAAAGTTCAAAATTGCTGTAGCACCGTGTAATAAATTGAAGATTTTCCTTCCTAATTGAGAAATGTTGCCACATCTACTATAATGTATTGTAATGTACTGAGAACGAGAGCTTGAAAAAATTGATATCCCTGCGTGAACTTAAAAGAAAACAAAATTCAATTGATGCCCGCCACGATGAATGAAATGTATGGTTCGTTCCCCTTGTAATTCATTCTCCCGACCCAGCGCATTCAGGTTCGGGCATGTTCGGTTTTAGAAGCAAACTGAATTTTGTTTCTATGCCAGCTCTGAGAGGGATTATTGAGCAAAAGTGCACCAGATATAGATTCTGCAGTTCACTTATGCTCGAAAATGATAAACGGTACATTTTGAATTTTGAAGACGAGTAGTCTGCAAAAGCTTTAGAGCCTCAAAAAAATTGAAAAAAAAAAATTCCTTCAATCAAAAGTTCCATTTCACCACTGCACAGTGGTCCAGATCGCTAATTTAGGAGGAATTTTTACTTTCTGACAAACCTGTATAATTTAGCCGTATCATGTCTTAGGATGAATTTGTTAACAAAAAGTAAAAGATACGAAAGTAATACTAAAAAAACGTTTTTTTTCAGGAACACCCTAATCTTTTTTTTAATTTCTTGTATAACAAAAACTAAAAGAGATAGAGCTTTAATATATTCAACAAATTTATTCAAAATAAGTTACTTTACAACTTTGTGGAAGACTGTGGAGCTCTATCTTTCATCAGTAAAAAGTTTATTTTCGTATTTTAGATAAATTAGAACCACTCTAATAACTATTCCAATAAAAAGAAGCATCTTCTGATGTACACAAAATCATCCTAAGACATGATACGGCTAAATTATACAGGTTTGTCAGAAAGTAAAAATTCCTCCTAAATTAGCGATCTGGACCACTGTGCACTGGAACCAATGGTATACAAATATGTTCTGAATTAAAAACTATTAAATGTTTAATCTTTTATTAACATTACAGTTGTTTCACTACAGTCTAAGAATGACTGCATTATTTTAATTAAGAATAATAAGACGATCGGTATACTATGAATACCATAATTTTGGAGCACATCCGAAAACAATCAGTTCAGATTCATATAATAATTACGTAGAAAAAGCTCTCTATCTAAATAACTAACATTTCTTATAGATTTAATAAACCATCATATGCTTTAATACGTTAAATATTCCTTATACATTTATCAAATTGTCATATACATTTCATTGGACCACCCAATGTTTTTAATATGATAATTATCAGATAGTTATTATATGGTGCGCTGATAGATTTGGGTCTGACACTGGAATTTAAATGTTATATGGAAACCTGATATAATTGAATTTGTGAGGAATGCAACATTCAACATGATATCCATATAAGTTTGATATACTTTTGAAAGTCTACTGTAGCAATCATTGGAAATTCCAATAGTGCTGAGTTATATGAATATCATATAATATGGATGTAGCGATTCCGCTCAGTGTAGCATCCTATGAAAAAGCTCGTCCGCTTCGCACTGTTAAATCGACCAAGGAAACTCCCTGGTGGAGAGTTGAGCTGGAAAGAAGGAAGAAGGATATTAAAAAATCTGATGTGGACACGGGAGACCATCGTGTGTCCAACTATGAGCTGCGATAGTATTCGATCTTTCTATTTGTCCAGTTTTTCAAGCGATCGAAGTAGCCTTTGATGCGCTGATGGTGTCAGGTACTGCCGCGCCAGTGACACACGACAAAAGGTTTTTCTTGATCTCAACTGGTCCAAGATATCTGCGGCCGGAACAAATCGGGTGAGACGTCGATGTTGAAGTTAGCGGGGACCTAGCAAATTATGCTGAATGGATGACGGGGGGTTTCCTCGACTCAAGAGCGGAGATGACTTGCAGAGAGTTAGACAGCACACTGACGGGTGTACCTTCCGGTTTCTGAACCATAGCGAGTGCGATAGCAGACGCCTCAGCAGAGAACACCGAGCATAGTGCCAGTTTGCGGAAGGAGAACTCTTCCTCTATTTCAATCTCATCACCGATATTAAAGCCATCAGTGAATATCCGCGCGTGATTGCTATACCTGGGCGCTATCAGTTGGTTGTATTTAGTTCTGTTCTCACGGTCGCGCCTTGCCCGGTTACAAATTTGGAGTAGTCGGGCGATGGATGGAAGATCCACGTCTGTAGCAGCAAGCATTCCTTCCCGGCTGTACGCTTCGAAAATCCCAGTGCTCTTCTAGCGATGGTGAGTACAGCCGCCCAACAAAGGAGGAGAGTCCCGGCCTCCACGTTGATTGCTTCAGTAGGCGTGTTGGGAAGCAGGCTAGCAGTAGAACCGATTGTCCCGCAGTATAAGGGGTTTAGAAGGTTGATAAGATATTCCATATTGTAAGACGTCAGCTCTATCCCATAGAATATTTGGCTGGAGAAAGAAAGAGTTCATGGCCACCAGGAATAGTGTAACTACGAGGAGGACAGATCCTTGGGGGACCCGTTTTCCTCCGGAAAGGAGTAAGTTTGGACACCTCCGATTCTCGTGCGGACGGTACGATTAGACAGGTAGTCGCACAGGAAGCGGCCCATGCTTCCGGTGATCCCCCAGTTTACCAGCTGTTTCAGTATACCGTGACACCTTACAGTATTCGCCACGTCGAGTATAATGATGTCGGCATGCAGGCCGTCGTTTACAGATTGGCGTACCACCTTTCCAAATATGGCGAGACAGGCGCTGGATCCTGATTCACGTCGCAACGCGTACTGTCACTGATCCAAGGTTTATGCTCCTTCAGTAGGCCCACCTACTGTCTATTGACCATTCGCTTAATCGTCTTAGCGAAGCAGGGTAGTGGACGGATGGGGCGTAAATCATTTGTTTCTGGCCTTTCTGAAGTCATCAGGGGCCCTATTCTCACAGCCATGTCACCTAGTGACTAGAAGGAAGCCGACCTCTAGGCACCATCAGTGCACCGCCTGTCAGATATGGTTCCCATATGTGCTCATCTTAGATCGAACCTGGTCTCCTAATAGCGGGTCCGGTATGCCTCATCATAGAACACATACATTGTTACAGATGATTCTACCAGAGCCGTGTAGTGTTCGGCATAGAATAGCGCTACAGATCTCCCGTTCCGGTGAGCCCACCAAACGGGATAACCCCAATCCAAGGTATGAAGCGGTGTGCTTGATCGCTAACGAAGCCTGTGGGGTACCTGGGCACCCCCACAGTAAGCGTCTCTTACCACGTTATTGCAGAGCTCTGGCGTGGCGGATCTTTTTTTCTCGAGTTGAGTAGCGAAAATAAAAATAACAGTAAAGTGGGTAAGGTAGGAGATGATGCGGAAGCGAAGGTGATGAACCCCTTCGCCAAAGGGGGTTTGGCGAGGTCTCCTCACAGAGGGGGGGGGGGGGGGGGTTCAGCGGAGCGACGGTGGCTGCAACCAACAACACCAGTCTCTTCAGTGGTGGTAGCCCTATCAACACGCTCGACGGGCCACTACCCGCGATACGTGTGGTAGTCAAGCAACTCGAGTTTACAAGCGAAAAGCAGAACATCAGCAAGGAACTGAAACCGAACCTGTTGGTGCTCCACCAGGCTGTTCGAGTCGCAAGACTTATATCAGGCGGGTGGCGGGAAGAGAAAAGGCCGATAAAGGCGCCCAAACTGAGGCATTCTTCTTCCTTGGAGGAGCTACTATGGCCCAAGAGGCGATTGATTTCGCCTTAACGGTCAAAAAGAATTTAGTAGAGGGCAAGACTGCGCCTAACCTGAAGCGGCAGTCACCAGGCGAAGGTGCGCGAAGCAACGCTAAACGACGCACAACCACAAAGGCCAAACGTCGTTTGGACGGTGCAGACCGGGATGCAAAGGATCCCGAAGGGCGTCGACTCGAGAAGGTGACTTCTCGGCCCAAGAAGGCGAAAGGCCCAAACCGGGTGCAAAGTGCCGGGCCACAAGTGGGTACCAACAAGCCAGTGTCATCGGGAGCGATAATCCCTGGCAGCTGGTCAGCAGGGCTAAGCGGAAGTCGAACGCACCTCGACCCGCAAGGTCAAGGACATAGGAGAGGCTCTGTTGGTGAAAACCGACAAGGACAAGTATGTCGACGTCCTCAAATCGATGCGGGCGGCCGAAAACCTCTTGGCTCTAGGACAGGATGTGCGCAGCGTTAGACGTACCAAGACCGGCGAAATGATTTTGTTGCTGAAACGAGGTGCGCTATCTAGTGGGGCGGCGTACAAGAGAGCTTGGGTGACGGCGCTCAGGTGAGGTCGTTGGGTGCGTAAGTGACCCTCCAGCGCAAGCAACTGGATGAGGTTAGGAACGCAGACGATGTCGTCTCTGCCGTCATGGAGTAATGTGGCGCAGAGAGGACTCTTTGGCACGAAGGTAGCCTATTTCAAGCTCCCGTTTGTTGAAGCCAAAAAGGTCATCGAGAGAGGGAAGCTGAAGATCAGCTAGTCAGTATACCCAGTAAGCATACACCAGCCGCCTTCAGGGGACAGGTGCTATCGGTGCCTAGAGTCCGGCCATCAGTCCTACGAATGCAAGGGCCCAGATAGAAGTAAGTTGTGTCGTCGCCGTGGTGAGGAGGGACACAAGGCGCAGAAATGCGATAGGGTACCAAAATGCCTTATCTGCGCCAGTAAGAAGCAAGACCGTTACCATGTTATGGGTGGACCTTCGTGTCCCTTCGGTAAGGCCAGTAAGAAGAAGCCGTGCAAGTAACACAGCTAAATCTTATCCACTGTGCATCTGCCCTTCAGCTGCTGTGGCAGTCGGTCTAGGAGTCGAGGACAGATGTCGCCCTTCTATCCGACCCGTACAACGTCCCTGCCGATAACGGCAATTGGGTGGCGGGCGGTTCTAGGATGGCGGCAATTTGTTCAACGGGACGGTTCCCGGTCCAAGAGGTGGTACACTCTTCTGCGGAGGGGGTCGCGATTGCCAAGATCAATGGTGTGTTCTATTGTAGCTGTTATGCCCCACCAAGGTGGCCTATAGAACAGTTCAACCAGATGATCGACAGGCTCTCGTCCGACCTAGTGAATCGGAAGCCGTTCATCATAGCAGGAGATTTCAACGCTTGGGCAGTGGAGTGAGACAGCCGCTGTACAAATAGCAGGGGCCAAGCGCTGCTGGAGGCGCATGCGAAACTCGACACAGTGCTAGTCAAGGATGGTTCCACTAGCACATTCCATTGAAATGGGGTCCAGTCATGGATTGACGTGACGTTTGTCAGCCCGAGTCTGGTTCCAGACATGGACTGGAGGGTAGACGTGGCTACACCCAGAGTGACCACCTAGCAATTCGCTTTAGGATAAACTATGGTGTGCAGAGTCCGAGGGCGGGCGATCCCTGCCAGGTACGCGGGTGCAAGACCAACCACTTCGACAGTGAAGTTTTCACCGCGGCCCTGGGACTGGAAGCCAACAACGACAGTCTAAGTGGGGATGCGCTGGTAGCTGACCTATCACGCGCGTGCAACGCCACCATGACGAGGTATACTGGTGGAGTGCCGAGATTGCAGCCCTACGATCAGCCTACCTCAAAGCTAGACGAGACGCAACGAGCCCGCACCAAGGAGGTAAGGGCAGACCGCCGTGAAGTGTTACGAGCTGCGAAATGTACCCTGAATAAGGTCATTAAGAGCAGCATGAGAGCGTGTTTCGACAACCTGTGCGAGGGTGCCAACGCGAATCTGTGAGATGACACGTACAGGATCGTGATGGTTAAGACCAAAGGGGGCTCTTCACCTCTCGAACGGTAACCGGACCGGTTGGCGAGGATTATCCAAGTACTCTTCCCGTTTCGAGCCACAAGTCCCTGGCCTCCTGCGCCGCAAGGCATTGTGGGTACGGCCGAAATGGTGGCCCCGGTGATGAATGACGAGTTACTCGCAGTGGCTAATTCCCTAGCAACGATCAAAGCTCTAGTGCCTGATGGAATTCCAAACAGCGCTCTCAAGGCAGCAATCATAGCGAACCCGAACATGTTCAGGCTAGCTATGCAGAGAAGCCTTGACGAGTGCCGTTTTCCCGATAGATGGAAAAGGCAGAAGTTGGTACTGTTGCCGAAGGCCGGGAAGCCGCCGGGCGACCCATCGATGTACAGATCAATTTGCCTGATCGACACGACGGGCAAACTACTTGAGAGGATCATCCTTAATAGGCTCAGAAGCTACGGACGGCCTGTCAAGTAGTCGGTTTGGTTTTCGAAAGGGTAAGTCCACGGTGGACGCTATCAGCTCAGTGGTAAAGACCGCCGAGATAGCAATCCAACGGAAAAGGCAAGGTATTCGATGCTGTGCGTTAGTGACACTTGATGTGAAGAACGCATTCAACAGCGCAAGCTGGGATGCCATCGCGCTCTCGTTACTGGTTTCCGGTTGAGTCATTTTGTGTTCTTCTCAAAATGTATCAGGACTATAAAAGGCCAGCCGAACTAAGATCCATCGCGTTTTCTACGTTATACATAAGTTGGTCGACACTGTTTGTACATTGTGCATCCGTCTTTTGAATATAGCTAGTTAAGCTCAAATTTTTATTGTGTTCGTCAATTCGTCATTTCAAAGTCCAATAAACCGCAATTGTTGTTAATTATACGCGCGAGTTTTACTCCGCTGCGAACGAACAGTTTTTCGCCCACAAGAACATTCGACACCTACAACAGACGCATGAATGTGCGTAAACAACGAGTTTGTTTCGACGAAAACCTTATAGAAACTCCCACAGCGAAGGATCAATTCACCTACCAGCGTAATTGAAAATCAACCGTTTTACCAAACTACGTTGAAGTGGAGGGGGCTCGCCTATATGTTCGTTGGTTTATACCGCAGGTCATTAATTGCTCTAATCACCTACTGTAGCAATAAGCTGCGGTTCGGTAAGTGAGGTGCGAGCTATGCGGATGATGTCTGAAAGAAGGCTGCTGAAAAGTGTATTTACTGTGGGGGAATCCGCATACACTTTTGAAATGCTCAACGTGCAAACTGCGTATGGATAAATTGAAGCGATCCGCCAAAGATCGCTCCAGACGCTCCTATGCAAAAATGCTTAAAAGAGCTGCCTCACTTTCCCCTAAAACCCGTATGTACTCTTGTCATTTGACAACTCTTGCGAGAGGCATTCCTTGGTTTCGCTTGGAAACTCCAGGAAAAGATCAAAGTGGGACTCTCCCGAGCTTCCTCGTAAGGATCCAAGATTGTCCCAAACGGAAGCACAAAATAAAAACCATACGCGGAAACAAACCCGAAGATAATACATACAGATACAGATACAATCAAGACTTTTCAGCACTTCCCGGGGCACCAAAAATCACAAGTGCTGTTATTTTCCAGTCAGAAACTTAATTCAAAATGGTACTTCTCAAATTTTCTGACATTGTGGACTGGATAATCAATATTATAATCGATCCTCTGAAAAGATTGCTGGTTGCTATTCTACCAACACTGAGAACATTCTTAAAGCAGTTGACTGAACAATGACCCCTTCGATGGCTAACGAAATCACGGATCTGATCACTGTTTTACAGCGGAATTGCAGAAGTATTATCCCCTAAATTGATTCATTAATACATTTGCTAGATTATAATTACTGTGATGCTTTCTCTTTATGCGAAACATGGCTTACTTCTAACCTTAACCTCAACTTCCACAATTTTAACATTATTCGTCTGGATCGAGAAGACCTCTGCATTGCTAATATTTACATTCCTTCAAGGGTCATGATGGGGTACCGAAGTCTATCCAGCGTGATTGAACTTCTTCTCTCACAACTGCTGCTTCTTAGAGGCTTCATCTCCCGCGATATAGGATGGGCTGCCTGTACGACGATAATCGCTCTTCGACAATTCGACGGTTAGATTGCAATTGGAAGGCATCTGATCCTCACGTTAGTGACCATCTGCCGATCGTTATTGCAATCACTATTGGTTCAACATCATCGGAATCAATTAATGTCTCGTATGATCTCACACGGAACATTGACCGGAGAAGCTATTCGAAACTTTTGACTCGATAAAGGTACTGATTCCGAAGGAAGAGTACATGTTTCTGTCCGACTTGAATTCGATAACGTGATTCAATTTCAGACGAAACGAGTACCAAGCGCGAACACCCAAAAACGTTCTCCCTATCCGTGGTGCGACGAGCAGTGATGGCATTTCACCCTAGTGATGCACTGGCGCGTAAGTGTGATGCCTACACAGAGGATACAATGATCACACACCACAGAAAAAAGCAGAACGCTCTTTCTTTCGGAGCTGTAAAGACCGATTTCAAGTGTGCGCTGGTGTTGAGGTAGTTGGGTGCGAGATAACCGTGCTCTCTTGCTCTTTAAATTCTCTGTGGCGCGCTCAGATAAAGTCACCACCGCGCGCGCCCCAGAGTCGCTGTGGTGTATTCACTGGCGTGGTTTCACTGGCGTGTATTCACTGGCGTGTGATCTTTGGTTTGTTTTCGTCTTACAAGCGGCATTGCGAGTGAGATTGATTTGATTTGCACAGGTTGTTGCATTGTGTTGTGTGGATGGTGGTGGCTTATTTCAAGTTTATATTATTTTCTACTGAAGATTTCATACAAGTTGCTTAGTAAAGCGAACGAGTTTATAAAGTATTGTTACACTACCTGCAAAACTAAAAGTACTCGGTCCTCGGTGCAAATTGGGAAAACTTTTTACGTATCATCGTATAGAGAGTTTTATAATGACCAGAGGCACCTGATATGCAAACTCGTGTTATAAGTATTAATAGTTTTATTATAACTTAATCCTACAAGTTTAAAACGAAATCTTAGATTTCGTCGACAGGCTTGACATATTCAGTAAAATTAGGTATACGCTTGTGACGATAATTAATTTACATACAACATCACAATTGAGCGTACACCCGTTATTCATTTGTTTATTTGTCTATTATTTTGCGTGGAAATCGTTTAAACAGCAGGCGAAAGCGAATGTTTCAAGAGCATGGGAGCTAGGACCGGGATTCTGCGCGTCAATGAGCGAAATAAATTGGCTCAGTTTCGGGGTCAAGAAAAAAGGCCACTAGTGTTCACGCTTATTTTAAATGAACAATGAATCTTGTGTTCCATAAAAGGATGTTATAAATGGGTCAGCAGCAACAATGTTTATTATACGTATTCTAGATTTTTGCGTCAGTTAGTATTTTAGACCGTAATTATAATGCACGGATTCATTGCACGTAATATCAACAGCAAAACAAAGTATTAGGTATCTGGTAGTATCTGTCGGAATCTCTGTCAATCTCTATGAAATTTTCGTATTTTCAAGTAACAAGTAAGGTGTTTCCTCAAGTTTAAACAAGCGATTTTTATGTGATAAATTATTCCTCATTATAACTTTCTTGAATGAGGTGTTTTATCAAAAAGTTAGTGTTGGGAAAATATCAAAATATCAATGTTCACAACAGAATCTTTTCATCGCCGATTTTCTAATAAAAAGTTCACTGATATAAAATATCACTACGGAAAAAATCGTCAGTGAACTTCAAGAGTGCCGATGTTTGGGAACATTATTCGGTTCAAGCAAATATCGGAAGAAGAAAAGATCGCTTGCGAACTTTTATATCAATGAAAATATAGAAAAAAGTTCGCCTTATGAAAACATCTTGCACGATCTTCGAACAGGGGATTTCCGAGGAATTTCCAAAGATTCCAAAAACCTGTAGATAAACATGATATAAAAAACTACGTTCTATAATATTACGGCGATAGCTCAATAGGATAAAGCGTAAGGCTACTTTAGTGTCAACGAAGCTTTCTTCAGAAGCCATCGTGTAAAAAAAAAAATCATCAATCGACAGAATTAAAATGGGAAAGAATTAAAATGGTGCTTGAATGGTATGTTGTCAAAATATATATATGGAAAAAAGCAAATTCTGGTATGGTGACCGGTTCTTAACAACCCGTTGTTTGTATGACCGAGTATGAAAGTTATATATAGTTGAGCTAATGTATATATAGTTGCATGTCCCATAGGAGTCGTAATTAGCAATGGCTATATTAATGATACATGGTAGTGGTAATGGTACAAGAAGTTTCACATACATAAATTGGTTAATAAACAATCTTAACATTTTTTTTTATCATTTTTGGTATTAAATGCTTTCGTTTAATATATTGACATCGCCCATAGAACTTTTCATCGATTTTTTAGCAGGATTTTCACTCAAATATTCTAGTTCTCTGCACACATACCAAAGATACGTTGAACGACTTCCCATATTTGCAATTAAAATTCTAGGGCAGTTCATAAGACACGTAGAACAACTTTCAACATTCTGCTTTTATTGCACTATATTATTAGTCTAACTAATGCTATCGTTGTAATGCAGTACAAGTGTAGATTTTCAAAAAAAATTATATTAGAATTAGAACGAAATATTTTTTTGTATCGCTTCGTCGCTCGAGAATAGCCAAAAAGCGTAAAATATTTGGCTTTTACTGACCCAAGTATGACTAAAATGCGACTCACACCTTAAGTGCGGAACTATTAAACTATTATGTATTTACTTTGTTAGCATTACTAGAGCATTCGAAATTGATAAATTTAGAGAAGAAAATGGAATATGTTGAGGATAATTAGTATTGTCTGATATAATATTACTAAATATCCATAAAAACTTATTTCATCAGGAATCAAATCCTATATTTCTGTTTATCAGAAAATTTTAATCACCTAATTGGACTAAGAATAAATATCACGGAAGTGTACTCGATTCGAAGTGTATGCATGAATACTTACAGGTGAATTGATTAATATATGTATAGAATACGAAGTTTACGTTAATTTTTGGGATAAACGTAGATCGTATTCCTTTTTCGGATCGAAATGAAAACAAAAGCACATCCTCACGTCACGAAATCAACTATAGGTTCAAGGTTTACACAAGAAGATTTTTATTCGGTGAGGTCATAATCATCCTCTGATACATAAACTTATTATTATAAGTTTTACAAATTATAAAATCACGGTAAACAGATAAACGTTCTTTGGAACAATTTAGTCTGTACTGCAAAGACGGTGGATTTGCCATTTTGAACTTCTTTGCTATACTCGTACCCGAACATGTTAGGTTTTAATTTTAATTCTCTCTCTTATTATTCCATCGCATGGAAATTTGAGAGAAAACCAGCTAATTTATTTAAATGATGGCACAGAAGAAAAATGCCGTCAAAAGATTCCAGAACTAATTATTGAGGGGTTACACCACTATAGAGCACGAAAAATAGGCATATTTCGGGAATTTATCTTGACGCAATAATGAGATGAATCGAGATCTTGTTTAACTTTCCGGCAGTGCACGCTGCTCTGAAAATCTAGCGAACCCGTCTTAAAGCATTAGCGGCTGCTCGTTCAGTGGGCCATAAGCGCGACTTCCAGAGGGTTAATGAGATATATAACATTACTTCATTGCAAAAAAATGATTTATTCGAGTAATTTCGTCACAAGATGGCGGCTGTGCAGCGCTTTCCCGTCGGGGAGTTTTTTTTGGAAGGGGTCTACGGCCGGAACTCTATGTCCCGTAATTTTTGATCCAGAGCCAAAAACCAAAGCTTTTTAAACTTCTTAGAACGACAGCAAGCAGCATACGTAAGATTTTTTCTATGTCTTGATTTTTCACGAAATGGTACATTTTTTAGTCGAAAAACGCTGAAAATGTGTTAAAAATCGACACAAAATTTGCTTATTAAAAAATTATGCAATGAAAAAATTAAATCCCACGTACATCGCTGGAGAAAGTAATCTTGAACATGCTGTAAAAAAATTAGGCTGATCAAAAATCATTTGTTCGAGTTACATTTCCGGCCAGATCAAAAAAAAAATTATTTAGAGAAAAACACGGTTAACGTTTTCAGTATACTCGAGGTATACATAAGAGGCGTTGCGAAAAAAGTTGAATATTTATTTATTGTTTTCGCGATTCATTTTTTGGAATATCATTTTCAGCATCCTAAAGCACCAGTAAGCAAAATTCAACCAATAAAGAAAAATTAAATGTTTTAAAAAATCTACAGTGCTGTAACCTCTTGAAAGCACTGTACCGGTCAAATAGAAGCGCTTCTAATTGGCACGTCATTATTTTTAATAACGCGCTACAGAAAAAAAAGCAACAATGTGAATTCTCGTGAACGTTATCTTGTTTTATGAGGACTTTATCTCGGAAAAGTTGGACATCGGATAAGCCTCTTCTCGCGTGAGTGAGAGAGAATTACAATGCCTGCGTATAATAATAATCGATAACGTGTGTAATACCAGGACATTACTTGTAATGGTTCACTTTACTTTTTGGCGTCGCCAAATTCGCAATCAAAATAAGTTAACTTACCATTGAGTTATTCAGTCGAACAAAAAATAGCGCAGTTCCTAATGTGGATGTACAAATCCCGTCTTACATCTGTTATACGATTAATCTAATACTACAGATCATTATAAAACTTTGTTTATACCAGCCGATACATTGATACGTAAAACGTTTTCCTTGTTTGCCCCTAGGCTTCCCACGGTAGTGTAACAACACTCTATAAACTCGCAAACTTTACCGAGCAACTATGCAATCTTCAGTAGAAAATAATATAAGCTTGAAATAAGCCACCGCCATCCAGACAACACAACGCAACAACCTGTGCAAATTAAATTAATCTCACCCGCAATGCCGCTTGTAAGACGAAAACAAATCAAAGATCACACGCCAGTGAATACACGCCAGTGAATACACCACAGCGACTCTGGGGCGCGCGCGGTGGCGAATTTATCTGAGCGCGCCACAGAGAATTTCAAGAGCTCTTCTCCACACTCTAGATCGTTCCAGTGTTGGGTGTATGAAAATTTACCTCTGCCATCAACGTGCGCTTACACATATCAAATACGGTGGTGTATATGAACGAAAGAGAAGCGCTCTCGTTTTGCTTGCCAGAGTGTGGGGAGTAATCTCAATTTCTCTTTACTGCACAGAGGATAGGGACATCACTGGCGACGAGGGGTGCTCAGACGAATACGCGAAGAAGGCCGCCGCATAAAAAGCCTTCCGGGAGGACGGGTTAGCCACTAGCTATCGACAGTACGCGACGTAAGAAACGCGAATCAAGAGTTTGATGAAAGCCAAGAAACGTAGTTACTGGCGCCGGTTTGTCGATGGGATAACGAGAGAAACGTCGATGAGCACTCTTTGGGGCCCAGCTCAATGTATGCGAAACCGAAACAGTACTAACGAGAATAATGGAATAATTCTGATTTGGCCAAGATTGTCCGGATTCCGCCCAGGCACAGAAGATCTACCGCGCCGTGTCCCCTCACAACACCTTCTCGATGGTGTAGTTGCTCTCTTGTCATGTAACAATAAAGCCCCAGAACCAGACAGAATCAAATTCAACTGGTTGAAGAATCTGCCAAGCTTATTTGGATACCGTATACATCACTTTACACAGTGTCCATTTACGACATATGCTGGGACCTTATTCTGATTCGAAACACCTAGTGACTCGAATAAAATTTCTTTCTAATCACGGTATGTGACGTGCTGTGAGAATAGCGCCCCTGATGTAAGAATTTGGCGTGAACAGAGGAAATAGATACTATTCAGTTAAAGCACCGTCCGACGCAATTCAGCCAAAAATGGAAAAAAATAGCTGTTTTAGTCGTTTCAAACGTTTATTACCGTTAATAAATACGTAAGTTCATTTTAAATAGTTCAAGTAATCAAACAGTAGCCTTCGTGGCAAAAAAAACTAAAACTAGTCAGTAACATCACAAATCAATTTTATGTTCGATGCCGCAGCATGAAGCTCTAGGATGAATTCTGTGCTTGGCAATTGTGACACAGATTGCGCCGGGTGTAAACCGAATAACGCGCGTAGTCACGAATCATTGTCATCTGATTCCAATACTGGGTGGACCAGTTGGCATAGGTGCGATGGTAGAGATTCGTACGATTCTGTGAACGCCTGTTGGATTTATGCTTGCGATTCGCTTGATGTCGCTGCTCGTCGACGGTCGGATTTGCTTCGGTCATCTTCTCCGGGTCCCACTCGCGTTGATCGAAGAAGGACGAATTCGACGACTCGCTGTTGTACTCCGATGAGTACGAACTCGCGTCTTCGACATCTTCGGTCGCAGCAGTAGCATCCGTTCTTGGAGGTGCACTAAGAGGATCCTGCTCGATTTGATCGATCTGTTGGTTTGCTCTGGCTGCTGCTACTCCGTTTGATGGAAGATCTAGAGAAAGATCATCCTGCTGGAAGCGAATCCGTTTCGGTGGTTGATCCTGCGGAACGACGGCTTCTTCTTCGTGTTCAAACACAGAGCCATCGTTGGAACCGCATGTGTTTGAATTGAGATCGAATCCAACGGCAACCCGTTCATCAATTGATGACGGTGGCCGATTCTGTAGACGCGATGGATCCAGAGTAATTCCACAGGGGACAACATCGGGGACGGATCCCTTGCGGGAATTGATATCCCGATCGCTTACAGGATCATCATGGACTTCCAAACTGCAGCCATCGATGGAGAATTGGAATGGACGCTGTTGCTGGTCGGCCTCCATTTCTTTCTGCTCCATAATTTTGGCGAAAAGAGCATCGTTGTTGACCTCTAGCGGAAGACAGTTCTGATCGCGAACCGGGACAGCTGGATCCGAGGTGTGACTCAGCTCGGATGAATTGTCCGAAGTTGATGAGCTAACTTGGTGAGCTGGGGCAGCACCGCGAATCTCCTGTACCCGGGAGTTTGGTGTAGTAAAATTTGAACCGACTTCGACTTGTTTGGTTGTATTCGAGCTAAAGGAACTGTCAGTAAAACAGGATTCCGGTGTGGAACAGCTTACTTCTGACGTGGGCGTTGCTGTTGATGGAATCGGATTTGGAATGGATTCCTCCTCAAAATCTAACTTGCTCATCGCCGCATAAAACAAGTCATCAGCACTTGCTGGTGCTTTTCCGCTTTTATCGTTCTCTGAATCCAATTTGGCCATGGTGGACAATAACAGTCGTTCAGTCGAAAGCTGATTGTTTCCCTCTCCTAAGGGCAAATTTTTAGAACTTTCTTCCGATACATCTTCAGTGGTGAGCAAATTATCCTGTTCTAATTTATTTATCGCATCTAGGAATATTTGGTCGACCTTCGATTGGGTTTGATCAACACTTTTTCGTTCAATCGGACACTGATCAACCTCCAGCTGTAGTTTTTCCATTGCTGCTAAAAACATTTGGTCAACCTTGGAAGACGCTTGGTCACCATCCGAGGCCGAGATAACCTTTTGCAGTTCATCGTCTCCAAACTGTAGCGTTTTGTTAGTATCGCCGTCCTCGGTTGCATTTTCTGCTGGTTCCTGTAAAGAGTTTGGATCCATTCAGTTAATTTGGCTTTGGAATCATTGCAATAAGGCTGAAAGTGTTATAAATAATGTGTAGAAAAGAGAAAAGTAAATAAGATAACGATTTTGAAGAGTAACAATTGATAGTTCGATATTAATGTATGAAAAACAAAAACTTGAAGCTCACCATAATTCCATTTGACTTTACATCCAGGTCTTCAACCAGTAATTCGTTGAAAGATGTGTCATTCTGAGCCGGATCATTTTCAACTTCTTCGTTTTCATCATCAGAAAAATCATCAATGTATGCGCGAAAAAGTACCTCACGGGACTCAGGATTTTTCCAGTAAGCTTCTACTGCGTCAACGACAGACGGCATGTTTGAAACTTCAAGTTGCATTTCAGAAATCTTGGTTTCAGTTTGTGAAAATTTCGCTTCTTCGGTTGTGATGGGTTTTTCAGTCTTATTACCATTAAGTAAGGTATCGTTTTCATTTTTTCCTGCTGCAGCAGCATCAGCTAATCCCCGTGGAATGTCTTCAGCTTCTGCAATCTTTTCGACATTATCCATGCTATGAACATCACTCAGCATGTTTTCGATACCTTCCGTTTTGATCGTATCATCAGTCGCGTTATCTCCCAGCATAATAATTCTCTCCAATCGCTCTTCTGGTTCACTCTCCAGCAGTCCATTGGACGACTTAGATTTTTCGAATAACATCTGCTCAATTGAGTCCGCTTCTAAAATAGATTCCCCAGTTTGTTTCTTTGGTTCTTCCAAACTATCCTCGAGGTTTTCCGACGATTTACGGTCCAGTTCCGTTTTTGAATCTACCTCTTGAATCGTTTCTAGGAGCGATTTGTCAGCACCCTGTTCCCGAATTTCTTGCTCTAATTTTGATGCGCAAAATTTTCCATATTTTTCGCCGTACTGATCAAAGTTCCAGATTTCCTCTACGGCCATTGTTGGAAGCTGATAAACAAACATATCCGAGCCTCCAATATCGTACAATATCTTACGAAATCTCTCGGAGTCCTTCGCCGAGGAAAGCAGCGTGATGGAGATAGCTTGCGTTCCAAACCTTCCCGCTCGTCCAATGCGATGAAGGTAGACCGAATTGTCTTTCGGAACATCGACGTTTATAACGAGATTTACATTTTCTGCATCAATTCCACGGGCCAGAACATCGGTAGCAGTTAAAATGCGGCAGCGAAAGTCTTTCAAGTTCTCCACTGTCTTGAGTCGAACCCGCTGATCCTGGCCACCCCGGATTACATCCACGGCCCAACCTGCTCGGCTCAAATAACTGCGGTAAGTGTCCGCTTTGGTTTGTGTGTTAGTAAACACCAAACACTGATTGTAAGGAACTTTCTTCAAAATTTGATTCAATTCGGCAATCTTTGCCATTACTTCCTTTATGTTATCCTTAGTCTCAGGCATCTCTCGTACAAACTGTCGAATTCCATGTAAAACTGGAACCTCTTTTTTCGGTGTAACACCGATAAATTTCTCATTTAAATACTTGAGTAGCAGCCGATCTCGATTGTGATAGAATGTGGCACTGCAAACCACTGTTTGCCGCTTCTGCGGAAGCGATTTGATAATGTGATCCACATCCGATTGTAAGGTCCCCGTAATGAGCGAATCTGCTTCATCCAGCACCAGTATCTTAATATGGCTGGTGTTCAAAACATTGCTCTTGATCAGATGATAAATCCTACCGGGGGTTCCGATAACTGCCGAACAGCTTTGCAGATTCTTCCGATCCTGACTGACATCCAGTCCGCCAATAAAGCTTTGTGCTCGAAAATTTGGCACCGAATAGGCGATTCGGTTCAATACTTTTTCAATTTGTACTGCAATCTCCCGTGTAGGCACAATCGTCAGCGACTGTGGGAATGTGATGTCCGGGTTGTGAGATTCTGCAATCAGCACAGCAAACACCAGCGTTTTACCGGTTCCGGATTTCGCTTGCACCAATAAATCTGCGAAAAAAATAATCATTAGTTTAAATCGTTTCAAATTGAAATAAACCGTACCTATTCCGAGCTTCCCGAGTGGGATCGCACGTGCCTGAATGGGCGACGGGTGAATGAAGTTGTTCCGGGACAAACCGTGAACAACCGGATCCGACAGAAACATGGAATTAAATTGCAGGCTGCGATCGAATTCAACATCCACCGAACGTTGTCGCTCGTCGTTCACATTATGACCGGCCATTGCGTATGATTTTGAGGCTGGAACGCCACTTTATCAATATAACTTGCAACTTTTTTATGGAGAAAAGAACTTTTTTGTTTCCTTTCGTTACCTCGATACTTTCGTTTCTAGAATGAGAAAGAAAAACGCACGGTAATCGTTTCACCTCGAGTAGTACCGCACTAAAATTTGGACATGTTTTTTTTAACAATAATGGGCAGAGTGGCCAGAATATATTTTAAAACATCGGTTGATTTGCTGAAAGTTGCACACAATATTGTTCTACCGAATCTCAGCTTCTTTCGCAATTTTAATGAGTACTACACGGCTTAGTAATCAGCAAACGAACCTTTTGTCGAAATCTTAGCCAAGTGACGTTTGATTTGCTGAAACTCGAAAAATATATCGCCGAAAATCAGTGAATTATTGTCACTTTGTGGAGATATTAGTTAAAAAAATTTGACTGAAATTATAAAACAATCGAGCGTGCGATGTGTGTACCGCATTTTTGTCTCAGAAATCTTGAAGTTGACAAAGAATTTCAAATCAAGAAAACGATAAAAAAGTGCACGTAGTAATTGGAACCTGCAATAGTTATTACCAAATAAAATAATGCAAACCCTAATAAACATCTTATGATCCAAGACCCTAACGACCTGTTCAGGGTATAATAATTCAAACAATATGTGGAATTGTTGGATTATATAGGTTAAAGTTCGAGTATAATTTTTTTATTAGGGAATACCCTAGAACAGTAAAAATGAGAAATTTTATGTACTTTGATCCTGATCGTCTGTGAATCTGTTTGAATATTGAAAATCGGTAAAACTACGAATAAATTGGTAGTACTGGCCACCCTGACCAAGAGAAACTTTGTCGAATATCAGCGGGCGAAAATATCGAATGTTTTGCGAGGGGAAGAACACTGTGCACGATCATTCAAAATAACTCGAAAACAACCCGAGTAGAAATGCACAACAGTATTACAGCATTTTTTATTGTTACATTACAACGAAAAACAATGTTATTCTGGAAAATTTACAATGGAAATATAATCACATTTGTTGTTTCTACATCCAATTTTATTGTAAACCTGATTTTTACATGGAAAAAGGGGGGTCGTTAAGGGATGTAACAATGAAAAAATTGATTCCCATGCATTCTGAAATCAAAGACATCGATTTACATTGTTTTTCCGTTGTAGATTTTGGAGGCATTAAGGACTGGATCATAAGTACATTGATGTTACAAGAAAAGTTGTTGTTAACAAATAAAACTATTGTAAATTCAACGTTTCTACGATCAATTTTGATATTACTTTCTGTTCGGGTTTTTGAAATTTAGCAGCACTGCTGGTCACTAGTGCTGCTAAATTTCAAAATCAGTTACCTATTTTGGCATTTACCGAAAACAACATTCAGATTCACCGCCTCCCTCATTCATTAACTTTTCAACTGACTGAAATTTCATAGCATAATCGAATACTGGAATGCAGAGAAAATATAAATTTTTGGTTCGTTTCCCTCATCATTCTTTCTCCCGACGCAACGCATTCAGGTTCGGACCAAAGGCGTTGTGTATGCTATAAAGGCTCGCACAGAGTGAAGTCGGTCAGTCATATCGTGCAAAGTAAACAAACATTCTTGTGGAGAACATGCAACAAAAATATGTGTTGAGAAAAATAATGTCATGGCGAAATATTTCAAACGTCTAAACAAGACACTGAATTCAGTTTATTATACTTTTTTGAAACAATATAGAATAAATTACATGGAATAGTATTATGAATAAAGTGCTATAAGCCATGAAACAGTGACTTTCAATTCACTCCAGTTTAATTAATTAAGTCATTAAAAGCTACAGCAAAAACAATGGGTGCCAGGAACAATGAAGATAGCATCATTTTAGGCAGTGTTGCGCATTCCTCTGTACGGAATTCTATAATACCACAGATTCTAGTTCGGACATCTTCGGTTTCAGAAGCAAACTGAATTTTGTTTCTATGCTAGAAGATGCCAACTTCTGCCTTCAAACCGTCCACATAATAACAAATAAATGCTTTGGTTGGAATAGGAGGACAAATAAAAGCTTCCAACCTGTCATCCTCAACGTGTTGAGATAATCTGGGGCTCTGATGGTAGTGCACCGGTGTAGTGGAGTGTACTGGTTTTGCACTTTCTAGCAGAAGTGTCAATGGAACATACCCAGTTTTCTGCACTTCTGCTAGAAAGTGCAAATAAGTGTAAAACCAGCGCACTCCACTACACCGGTGCACATCAATCGAAAAGCTTATTAAAAAACCTGTGTGCAGCGAAAGCAAGAAGTCAAATACCAAACAATATAGTTCCTGGATAATGTTGAGCAATCATCAATAAGCAGAATGTATATGCCGTGTTGGAATTCTGTAGTGCTTTGAAAAGCGTCTGCAAGTTTTCTGCATCGATTGTAATGAAGTTTTGACGCCTCAGTGGCGCCATCATAATGTATACGGCCCCAACCCTAACTAAACATACATTTAAAATGGCCTTTACGGCGACGAAGAATGGGTCAACAAATGTCTGTTAGTCTGTATTTTCAGTTCGAAGAAATAAATGTAAATTTCGAAAATCAGCCGTTCAAAACCAGGGTTTCATCCAGGTGAAGAAATTTACCATAAGAGATTTAAAGGAATGCTATAATGGGAATTATCTAGCATCCACATCATAGCTATCTAGCGATTCTTTGGTTCTTTCAAATATAGATAAAACCTGACGATGGTACCTACAGGTAGAGTACTTGTGGCGCATTTTAAAATATCACAGAAATTAATGCATTTCTTCCTATCAAAGCAGATTTCAGAATGTATTTTGCGTTGTGTGCTCCATATCTGCCATTTTTAACTGCCTTTACCATTAAACGTCCAACAAACGGCATTTTTCGACCGAACTGTTTTTTTTTCGAGAGAATGTAAAGTTAATGCAAAAAATAGATTTTTTTAAATATAAAAAAACTATATTTGCTTCATTTGAAATTTTTTTTCATTTGTATAATCAATTTGACTTAACCTAAAATATTGATCGAGCAATAAATTTTCATAATTTTAGGAAGCGTAGTTAGCTTCCTGCAAAACTGTCGGTCCAATATCTATTAAATCTGGCTGTTCCGTCTTCACTACTAGTTCTGCAGCGTTGATTATTTCGGTGCAGGTCGGTATCAGCGACGATTGCGCAGAAATCGCAAAACTTACTGGCGGCAGCTCGTTTGTTACTTTAACCTTTTTGGGACGTCCCCTTTTCTTGGGTTGTAAAGGGATCAACAAATCCTCATTGTTTGACGGTGCTTCGTCCAATGCATCATCCACTGTATCTGTAGTCGCTGTGACAATTTTTTTAGGGCGTCCCCGTTTCTTAGGTTGCAAGGGAACTGCGAGCTCTGAGTTGCTGGAAGATTTGTCTGTACTGGAAATATCGTCCGGTAATCTACCGTTGATATCTATATTTGGCTTTTTTCTAACTCGTCGCTGTCTCGATACTGGTGTTATGAATTCCTTCAAATGACGCTTCGGATTGCGATGGCACTTGGTGTGATTAGCTAAACTTTGATGGTGAAAAAATGCCTTTTCACAGAAAGAACATTTGTACGCTTTCTCGTTTGGGTGCGTTTCGCGATGAGCTTTCAACTCTGCTGGAACTGTAAAGGTGAGTGGGCAGTGCATGCAAAAGTAACGACCGTCGCGCATATGCATTAACTCAATATGTCGCGTCATGTTGGAGTCTTGAGAAAACGATTTAGCGCAGATTTCGCATCTTATGGGATAGTAGGAATTAGCATTTGTATTGTTACAAAGCAGAAATCATAACTTACCTTGAATGTTCTTCAACCCTATGAGAGCGCATATGTTTACGGAGGCGCGCATGCGTGTGAAATTTTTTAGGGCAAAATTTACAATTAAATCGTCGTTCACCATGCGTTAACCAATGATCTTTCAATCTCGCTCTACAGTCGAAAGAAGCACTACAAAGCGCACAAATGAAGGACCTTTTAGTTACTTCGCTAGGATGTACCGTTTTGACATGAGCACGTTTCTCTTCCAACAGTGAGAAATCTAGTTTGCAAACCGAACACGAGAAACGTTTAATGGTGTGAACGACCATGTGACCTGAAACGATTTAAAACATACATGCAATAACAGGAAAATAATTACTATAATAATACCACAAGAATAATTACTCTGTAAATCTTTTTTCTGAGGGTAGGTTTTATCACAAACATCACATTTGAATGGACGGTCTTTTGTATGAACTTGTTTCTTATGTTTTGCCAAATTTCCACTCTCGGCAAATGATTTTTCTAAAAGGACAAAGCTAATGCATTATTGTTTTCGATATTTAATTACAAGAACGCACCACAAATTTCGCATTTGAATTTCTTTTCCTTGGAATGGGTTCGCAGATGGCGTAATAGTCGCCAATTTTCTATAAATGTTTTACTACATGTTTCACACTCATACAACTGGGAATCGCTATGTTTTTCCATTCTATGTTTGGTGAGCTCCCATGGCTAAAATTCAAGAATTCAATTACAGACGATGTTATATAAAATTGCAGTAGTTACCTTGAAAAAATGTTCCGAACATTTATCGCATGGCAGTGGTTTTCCATGAGTTAGTTCGTGCTGGAAGAAATCCGCACTCTTGCGGTACCGCTTGCCACACAGTTTACATTCGTAGCTTAGTTCTTTCTTTATGGAATCCAGCGTCACAACTGGATTTTTCTTGCCCCGTGGTCGTGGTGCACTGTTTAGCATCGGGTCTGGCATATTCCGCAAAGAGTCCATCAAGGCAGCCCCGAGGTCATCATCATATGGGGCAGGATCAATTGCTTTGTATGCTGAGGCGTACTCCTGATTTAACGGTAGGGGATTGCCAGATGAGTTGTCTGCAATCGCGGTATCCATTACTGCTGCTGTAATGATATTGTAAGCTAAAATTTACTATGAATTAATTTTTTAAGCCGGATGATGAGATCCTACTCGTTCAAAAATGACAAAAACCGTGAGAAGTTCAACATTATAAACTTTCTTTGTACATATTTAGCTGTTTTATGTATTGTATATCAAAATATGTGCGACAATCATAACGGGAAATATATATTTGAAGAGTCTTATGCGACCCGCGGATTAATTACCTTTATTTTTGTCGTGACTAACGACTTAACTTTCAATATAGGATTTCAATCTTCAAAATTTTAAAAAGCAAGCTATGAAACGATGGAAACGCCTATATCTTTTGCTGTACTGCATAGATTTAATCTGGGAAATATTTATGAGGGTTACACTGCCGTTATCCGCTTAGTTGTCCCATGTATATAGGGAATGAACATGGGACAAATATGCATATAACGGCAGTACATGACTGGTGGATGAATCAGTTTGTGTCGTTACCTACTACCGGCAGAGGCAATTATTTTAATTTATGATGGGTAGAAAGTAGCATACACAACAAAAAACAAGGTTTTGAAACAACCGACCGAAGCCAGTTCGTGATTAGTTACCGCTAATTTCAGTCACCGAGCCGCAAATCTTGAACAAGATTTGTGATTTTAGTCGGTTTCTATTAGTCAACCTTGTTGGATGATCGGAGACTACATTTCAACATCGAGAGAAGGTGATTATCAAGATTCAGTTGACTCCGTGGACTGACTGTAATAATTAGTTTGTGCAACTCCGTACTAGTAACGGAGGCCAATTGAAACGAAAATCTCCACCCAGTGAATGTTTTTTTGGAAAGCAAATTAGCCCTTATCAGCGCTATCAAACCATCAACCAAGAATTAGCTTTGAAAACCTTTTCCTTTACCAACTATTATTTTTATATCCAACCGATCGAAATTAGCATAGCACAACCGATTTTTAATAATCTGATTGAAGCTCATTACTGACATGCACCAAGCCGCAAATCTTGAATAGTTTTTGTTTGAAGCTTCACCTCTTTTATGATTGAAGTAAACTGATTCCATTCGATGGGTAGCCTTTTTGGCTTCGAACGTAAACTGAACAGAGTACAAAACCGTCTGCAGTTTCCTGTCGGGCGAATCCATCGTCTGCTGAGAAAGGGCTACCACGCCAGGCGTATCAGTGCCGGAGCATCTGTCTAGTTGGCGGTTGTAGATGACAAGAAACGCAGTGCGTAGAAACAAAAAGACCAGGGGTCACATTATGCAACCAATTCGAATTGACTTTTTCGTACAAGCTTGTATACAAAAAAACCTTTCTTTTCGCAATGCCACCCCAGGATTATCCTCCGTCAGCTACAGCTACGCAATTCGAAATGACGAAGAGCTGAACAAATTGCTCTCCGACGTGACCATTGTCTAGGACGCGTGTTGCCTACACATCAAAACTTGGTTGTCAATTTCAGCAAAATTTTGCTGAATTTTCATCAGCTGAAAATTTCAGCAATGCAAGATGCCGAAAAATCGGCAATTTCAATTGAAACTGATTGACAGATTCGCTTTGCTGAAAATTCTGTAAGTCAAATTGACAGCGCAATTACCGGGTTTACAGCAATCCCGCCCGAAATACTGAGAATCTGGCAATTGCGTTGTCAATTTGACAATTTGAATTACTGAATTTTCAGCAAAACGAATCTGTCAAACAGGTTCAATTAAAATTGCTGATTTTTCGGTATCTGGTATTGCTGAAACATTCAGCTGATGAAAATTCAGAAAAAATTTGCAGGCATTCGGTTAAAAAAATTGGTGTGTAACATCCATAGTATTCTGCTGTTAAAGAAGACAAAAGATTTTTTCTTTGTTGGCAGGTGAAACGATGCCGAAAAATAACCGAACCTGGCCAGACACTCATATTAGCAAGATTGAAAGGAAGCGTGAAAAGTTTGAAGTCAACTAGACAATTACTGAGTAATACCGCTACAAAATCGGTTGATAGAAATATCACATTAATTCACCACTGGTTGCAAGAATAAATTACAAACCGATAAATACCGATTTTTTTATTTAGTTTTACCAATATTGTATGAAACCATTTGACATTGCTGTTATACGACCTGATCAGAAGTTATTCGAGAAATGATTTTTTATTCGGGTATTTGCTACATTCTTATCCCCCAGATAAGCACTGAAGATCGTCTTGCATTTTTCACAACGCGAAAATGGACGTAACGCCATAGCCTTTTTGCTTTCAAACGATGCTACACCGGTGTAGTGTAAAAAAAATATTAAACAAAAGTTTCAAGGAGTGTCACACCGGTGTACTGCAAAGTCAAAAACGAAAATGCCATAACTTTGCGCTATAATTATCTGTTTATTACTACTCCAAAATATGCCACTTACCAGTTTGAAGTCAATTCAAAGCTATTTCCACGGGGCTATTGAAACTTTCACTACGCAAGTCGGTATCAAAACTCCTCATGAAATCAATCTCAATTCTTACGAAACGTCAACAAACGACTTCTGACATCTGTCGCCGAAAAGAGCAGTCGATACTTTCGCCCGTAGCATATTTCGCCGCACCGGTGCGTTTCATTTCGACGTGGTAGTTTATTTTGTTTTGTTCTTCCTGCAGTGCATTGATGTATTTTTTCATCCTTTTCATCACAAATAATCGCGAAGGAAAACAAAACTCTCTTGGTTTTTTGCTTGCTCGTTCCTTGAGGAAAATCGGAAAAATCGATCGGCAACTAGCGGAAACGTCAGCGGCTTATTTGCAGAAGTAGACGTGAAGTAGGAAGCAAGGTGTTCTCGTGTGAAAGGCTAGCTTCCGACGAAGAAGTGTTTATCGGGATGAGACCGGATTTCCGTTATTGAAGGAGTACTCTGAGGAAAGTCAGATTATTTTTAGAGTATTAGAATTTTCTCCAGAGAACGTAATTTTATTTACAAGTTTGATCGGAAAAAAATGTGGTTTAATGGTACAAAGGAAGAGTAATCGATTCACGCAAAAATTAGTGCAGCAAATAAGGATAACTGCAAAAATGAATCTTTTTGCAATTAGGGGAATTTATTGTCCCATAGGAATCGTATAATCATACTGACTAGGAATAACAACTACCGATGACCATCATACTGCGGAACGGCTTCAGCGCTCCAACTCATCAGCATAAAGTAAGTACTTGTTTTACATCTGCTGCCACTCTGGCGGGGCGTGCGGGGAAAAGAAAATAATATTTTTATTTATATTCCGCATACAATCTGTGGCGATCAATCATATGTGGGAGTGTTTTGAAATGCGGCTTTCGACTGAGCATCCCCGAGTTCGGGGTTCTATTTATAGCAAATGGAGGAGGAAATTGGCGAATTCTGGTCAATCGGACGCGGCCAGTTCAGGGTGGAAATTGGTGTTTTCCGACCGTAGATTTTAGTGATGCGTTCGAATTGCTGATAATGATATCAGCATCTTTCTTCTTTTTTCGCTGTCGTCATCGTTGCATGTAGAAAACGCCCCTCTGTCGCTGCGCTTCACTGCGGTATTTAGCTTAGGTAAGGTGTTTTATTCAGGTAACACAGGTAAAATAGCAAAAAACCGTGCAACGATGATTCGACGAGAGCGAACTAACTATACAGCAGAAATCTGACTAATTTGTATCCAATATGACCAGTATGACATATATTATTCATGTTTTTAATTTACAGTAGGTATCCATGAGAGCATTTTTCTATTTTTCTTCGCCTCCTTGATTTATTTATGCTGTTGTGATCCAGCACGGATGGCTGGACAATGGTGGGAGGTTCAGAAGAGAAAAAAATGACATCGATGTTGATTAATGAAACTGCGACGGATCGAATTTGTTGTTTTGCTACCGCTTCTGCTTTTTATGGGAACATGTTCCCTGCTAGCACGTTTCAGTTTGTTAATTATGGTTGTCCCTGTTTGCAATACATGTTACAAATTGTCCGAATCGATTTTAGTTGGGACGATTGCTGTTTGTTTATCCACATGTGTTGCCTCAGCCGGGTACTACATAGTTTTATATAGCTAAGGATACGTTTGGGACAAGTATGCCGTACATCGCTAGGCTTCATAAGATGCTTTGAAGAAAATAGTGCTGCATAATTGCACAGAATATAATAATTAGTTTTGGAATTTGCGTTTCCACTTCGTCTCATCTGAATCCGACATTAACTTAGTAACAGGACTAAGCTTGCGCTAGGTTGACCGCATTTTATTGCGGGACATCAAGCAGAACTACGGGATTGCTCAGAGCGATTTCGTTTTTTTGGGAGCTAGTGTCAATCCGGCGCTAGCTTGAAAATCGGCTCAGCCATCTCTGAGGAAAGTGAGTGATATCTTTGACCGCATACACTTACACACATAAATTGAAGGGAGCAGGGACAGGCGTTCAGGGGCCCCCTCCTCCGAACTTCCGAAGATTTGGGCTCTGCTAAACCTCAAAAAGGCATAATTCCGAAAAGAACATCGACGAAACGAGCCTGTACAGCTTCTGCTAAGATTCTAAGATTGCAGTAATCAAAGATCTTAGCAATAAAAGCACCCTAGCCCAGCCAGAGTGTCAACACGCACACCAGGATCGACGCCAGTAACATCTGATTACGGCATACTAGTCATGACGAATGTAAACGGACAGGGCACGGATCACCAATTAGACGGCGACTTTGGGCTGACAAGCGTGCTGATCTACTTCCTGAGTAAGGAAAGATGATACCGACTTGAAACGGTGAGTAGACCAACGGAGCGACCGGCTCCGTATCGGTAAAACATTAGCAGGCCTCCAGGTATGTTCGAAACTGTGGTAGTAGGTTCAGCTGTAACATTCCTGATTAACACTGATCCGGCTCAGGACTCGATCTTCATGAAGGATCGTGTTCAACCCTCGATTGCCATCACTGCTTGCATAGATAACCAATGGATTACAATTAACGACTACATACAACGAGTTGAGTTAGTGACCTGGAGTTGGGACCCACAGCATGGAGAAGTCTAAAAAATAAATATGATTGGAGAGGCACGCGAAGCAAAGGAGGACGCGATTGTGTTTGCAAGGAGTGGTAAGCTGCAGTGATCACCGGTTACGTAACCGGTAGCCACTGGGAGTACCAGCACTCTGGGAGGACTCAGAGCTGAAGGAACTGGGTGAGAACGTCGTTAAAACGAGACGCACTCAGAAGGGCGAGATGATCTTCGAACTGAAGAAGGATCCTTCCGTCAAGACCTACCGCGAGCTCGTTGTTAAATCCTTGGGCAGCGAAGCGAACGTGAGAGCCCTGCCGCAAGAAGCCGTAGTCGAGTGCAAGGGTCTAGACGAGATAACGACCATAGAAGAACTGAGGGGTGCACTGATCGAGCAGTACAAAAAAGATGTAACGGCGGCGATTCGACTACCGATGGTCAGTGTCAGCAAGCTGACGGAGACCGGCAAGATAAATGTCGGCTGGTCGGTGTGCTCGTTGAGAGTAGCTCCGCGAGTCACCAAGCAGAGGAGCGATGCTTCACTTGCTTGGGCCTTTCAGGCGAGGAACTGCAAGAGCCCGGACAGGTCTGCACTGTGTAGAAAATGCGGTGGAAAGGGACACGAAGCTACCATGGCGCGTGATCTGCAAACAGGAGAACGGAAACGACCATACTACGGGCGGCTTCAAATGCCCTGCATACATAAAGGCGAAGGCAGGCCAACAGTGATGAAGATAACCCAGCTTAATCTCAATCATTGCGCAGAAAATGTTGTGACAGTCGACAACAGAAACGAAGGTGGATTGTGCAGGAATGCTGGCATTCCAAGTGATGGGCGGCTTCCCTGTCCAAGAGGTGGTAGACAGCAGACACGAAGGCTTCGTGATTGCCAGGATCAACGGCGTATTCGTCTGTAGCTACTATGCTCCTCCAAAATGGGCACCAGGGCAGCACCATGCTGGACGCACTAACCAACTCGTTAGTCGGACGAACGCTGGTTGTTATAGGAAACTTTAACTCATAGGCCGTGGAGGGTGGTAGCAGGCTAACCAATATAAGAGGTTACAGCTTTTTGGAAACCCTGGCTAGCTGGACAGTGACTGTGTAGCGAAGGTTCCGCTAGCACATTCCGTAAAGATGGTCAGAAATTTATCATCGACATGACATTCTGCAGTCCCTCGCTGATGGATAACATGAATTGGTGAGTTAGTGAGCAGTACACAAATAGCGACCACCAGGCGATCCACTACACCATTGGTCGGCAGAATTGTACGGTAACGCCGATAGTAAGGACTGGCGAGCGGAAATGGAAAATAAAGGACTTCGATAAGGAACTTTTTGCGGATGCACTTGGTGCTGACAGCGCTACTCCAATTCCGAGTACCGAGGAGCTGTCGGAAACAGTGGCGAAGGCATGTGATGTAACATGCCAAGGAAAATGGAGCAGAGGAACTACCGGCCTTCGGCGTACTGGTGGAACGAAAGGCACAACATTCTCCGGGCTGCCTTCCTAAAAGCCAAAAGACGCGTGCAGAGCAAGATTGGAGGCAGCCAGAGAAGAGTGTAACGCAACATTTCGGGCGGCCAGGGCCACTTTGAAACGCGAGATAGTGGGGCAATGCTTACCGTGTCGTGTTGGCCAGGGTCAAAGGCCCATGGATGGTAGTCGAAATGTGCGCTGTAAAAATGAAGATTATCGTGGAGGGCTTTTCCCGAAGCACGAGCCAACCACATGGCTACCTACATCGTACGTCGATGAAGATGGTGGAAATACTGGCCACAATTGAGTCTCCAATGACGAGCTCCTTACAGTGCCAAAAGGGCTGAAATCGAAGAAAGCTCCCGATCCTGACGGTATCCCTAACGTAATACTTCAGACCGGGATCCTAGCGTTTCCAGAAAGTTCAGTATAGTCCTACAGAAATACCTGGACGATGGCTACTTCCCGGATAGATGGAAGATCCAGAAGCTAGCGTTGCTTCCAAAACCAGAGAAATCACCAGGAGATCCAGCATCGTAGCGCTGGATACTCTTGGTAAACTTCTGGAAAAGGTCATCCTTAACAGGCTGACGACCTACGCTGAAAGTGAGACTGTCACAAAGGCAGTTCGGGTTCCGGAAAGGGATATCGACGGTGGACGCCATCCACACAGTCATCGCGCCTCTGTAACGATAGACGTGAAGAACGCGTTCAACAGTGGTGGCTGGGGGCGTAGCGTGGTACAGCAGGCGGTTTCCGGACTATCTGTGCAATATAATGTACAACGGAGTGTTAATCCTAGAGCTGCCCGGGGGAGTTAAGATCGTCGGCATTGCAGATGATGTCCTGACGATAACCGGCGAGACTCTTGAGGAGGTGGAAATGCTGACGGCAGAGACAATAGGCATCGTGGAACCCTAAATGGCTGACGTGAAGTTGCAGCTGGCCACCGAGGTATTATTGGTCAGCAATCGTAGAAATTCCAGCGTGTCGTGATCAGAGTCGGGGGAAAATCCATCCCATCGATGAGTGCGCTGAGTGTGATGGTCGGGGATCGGTTAAGTTACGACAGCCATGTTGACTATGCAGGTGAGAAGGCTGCGAGGGCAACTAACGCATTGGCAAGGATCATGCCAAATAACGGAGGAGCAAGATGCAGCACAAGACGTTTCTTGGCGAGTGTCTCATCCTCAATACTGAGGTATGGCGTACCGGCCTGGGCTACTGCGCCGAACTCAAAGCGGAATCGGACGAAATAGACAAGCACGTTTTGCCTAATGGCTGTTCGTGTCGCGAGTGCGTACAGAACGATATCGTTGGGGGCGGTATGCGCAATTGCCGAGATGATCCCTATCTGCATCACTCTGGCTGAGGACGTAGAATGCTACCAGCGAAGAAATGCACGTAATGCAAGAAGACGCGCTGACTAAGTGGCAGCAAGGGTAGTACAATGCTTCCCGAAGTACCTGCATCGGTTTAGACACGCTTCGTTACTCCGTTGCCCGGAGTGTGAGAACGTGCAGGAGACACTGGAACACGTGGCCTTCGAATGTCCTAGGTTCGAAGAAGTTCGTAAGGGTATGCCTGGTGAGACAGTTGCTAATTTCGTCGAAGAGATGTGCCAAGACAAGCATATTTGGGACGCTGTCAACAGAGTGGTTACCAGTGTATACTCTCCGAGCTGCAGAGGAAGTGGCGAAGGGACCAACAAAGTAGCGTCACTGGCTAGAACGTCACCGTGAAACCACAAATCGGGTTTCGGGAGAATTTCCACCGCCGGGAAACTATCCGTCGGTGTAGACTAGGCCCATGGCCGGGGAGCAGTTGAATAGTCGCGACGTAGCATCGGGCTCGGGTCGTCGGGGCGCCAGTGAACCGGACGTCAGGTTTCACCAGATTCGACAGACTGACCTAGACACCCTACCGGGTAGCTCGTGAGCAGATTAGATCCACCGTTGGGGATTAGAGTGATTAGTGTCGAAAAACACCCGGAATTGCTGGCCAGACCCTAGCATCCATTGGCTGACCCGTTTAGTAGACTAGATCCACCGACGGGGACTAGATCGAGTAGATCGGGAGCTAAATGGTTTACGGAAACGAACATCGGTATCGGGAGAAATCTACCGCCGGAGAATTCACAGCAGGGTAGATTTGCCCCCGTGGACTATCCTACAAAATCATGATGAAAATGGGAGCTAATTGGCTCACGAAACAAGCACCGGTATCGAGAGAAATTCCGTTGCCGAGAAACTCTCAGTCGGATTAGGGTAGTTCGCCGTCGGTTAACATTCGAGTAGATACCGACAAAGCTAGGAGCTAAATGGCTCAAGGAAGCGGGTATCGATGCCGGTAGAAACTCCTTCGTCGGGGAACTATCGGTTAGAGTAGGGTGAGTTCACCATCGGCGACCATTTGAAAATATCAGCAAATATTATAGTTATTAAATTTCGATCAGGATGCGCACCAAGCGAAATAGTATACCAAAGAAGTGCGCTATGAATTGGGATACATCTTAGATGTCCAACTATATTTCTATTTTTTATTTTTTTAATAAATCGCTTTTCCAACTTGTTTAATTTCAGACAAGATTTTTTCTTGTAATGATGCGTCTCAACCTGAAGTTTCTGCTGATCTGTCTGTGCTTCGCCGTAGTTCTGATCACGTTCACCCTGTGGACGAATTGCGGTGGAGATTTGCCGTTCGCACGTGGACTGGTGCCCAAATGGAATCGCCGTTACGATAGAAGTAAGTTCTCAAGAAGTTTTAACCTCCCAAAACTAATCATTATGTTTTATGGTATCGTAGCAGACAACCAGCTGGAACTGACGGAGGAGATCGACTGCGTCGTCAATCAGGAGTATACGATAGGGTGCCGACGAGAAGGAGATGAGGTGTACCTTCCGTTCTCCTTCCTCAGCAAGTACTTTGAGGTGTACGGTTCGCTCAATACGGTGGACGGAGCAAAGCGGTTCGATTGGTCCCACAGCTATGGAAAGGTTAACAATCCGAAGGGGACCTATGATCCGAAAGGGATTTTCATGTACTTCGAAAATTACAACGTGGAAATGCGGGACCGGGTTAAATGTATTAGCGCTGTGGAGGGGGTTCCGATTTCTACGCAATGGGAGAGCCAGGGGTATTTTTATGCAACACAGATCGCCCAATTCGGGCTCTCACATTACAGTAAGAATTTAACAGAACCGGAACCAAGGCGGAAAATTGTGGAGGACGGTGATAAGGAGCTGGCAGATTGGAGAGTCCCGAAAAACAGCTCTCTGAGTAGAGTGTATGTGAAGGGTAAAGATACGACAGTGGTGAATTTCTCAACGGGAAAGCACTTCGACAGCGCGATATCACTACCGATGGATCACGTGCTGGATCTGGTGTTGAGTGTAAATCTGTTGCTCAGGCCGAATTCAAGTTTCACGGTGACCCTACAAAATCGTGAAACTCAAAAGCTGTACAATGTTATCTACATTCTAGCGGATTTGATGATCAGCGTCCAGGATGATAATATTTACTATGGGCTTGGCTACAACAGTACATCGAATTGGAGGAGACTAACGCGGGATTTGTTTGTAGACCTTCAGAAGGGTTTGCCCCAGTATATCACTACAGAAAAACGACGTAAGATGCGTCGAACTGAACTGAAGGTCGTTGAGGTTTCATTTCTTGGGAATGGAAGTTTCGACAATTTAACTTTGTCGACCAGCGAACATATCAGTCATTTTTACGATGCGGCCGAGTGGTTGATCCGGCATCAAGATCAAAGCACTGGTGGTTGGCCTATTCCCGTGCGGAGGAAGCTGGGTTCAGGCTTCGGGGAGCTTTCCCGTGGATGGTATTCGGCTATGTCCCAAGGGCATGCGATTTCACTACTCGCTAGAGCGTATTTTCACTCGAGGGGTGACAAGCGGTATCTAAAAGCGGCGCTCGATGGTTTGAAGTTATTTCGGATACCATCCTACCAGGGAGGAGTGTTGGCGACTTTTCTTGGCAAGTACGCTTGGTACGAAGAGTATCCCACGACTCCGCCTTCGTTTGTACTGAATGGGTTTATCTATTCGTTGTTGGGGTTGTATGATCTCAACTCAACGGCACCAGCGAATCAGTCACATGAAGCTGCCGCTCTGTTAGAGCAGGGAATGGTCTCGTTGAAAAAAATGCTGTTACTGTTCGATACCGGATCGGGTACCAGCTACGATCTAAGGCACTTCACATTGGGTAAGTTGAAGGGATGCATGTTACGTTCAGTGAAATGAGTAATTTGATTTGTTTTAGGTATTGCCCCTAATCTGGCCCGGTGGGACTATCACGCGACCCACGTGAATCAGCTGCTGCTGCTGGCCACTATTGATCCGGATCCAATAATATCACAAACTGCTGAACGATGGAAAAACTACATGCTCGGAAAACGGGCTCAGCACAATTAGCGCGTTCAATGTGTAAGTAAGCAGCAAAACAATGGCTCTTCCTCTTCCTTCTAATGCCTTACACACACATACACACATTAACAAGAATAAACAATACCAATACAGAACAAAAGGACAAAATTTGATACAACACAAACTTTATTTAACATATAAAAAAAGTTTCATTTCTGTGGTAGGAAACTAAAATCTTTTGAATGTAAAGACAAATTTCCAACAACCTTTTTCTTGTCGTGTCCTCGATAGAAAGTAGTCAAAATCACATTTTTTATCATCACGAAAAAGGACCACAGGAGAAATTACTAGATTTAGTTGATGGAGTGAGTCGTAGCTTGTAGAATGGTACATCTCTGCACAAACGACACACCTACAATATATTATCGGACAAACATACTAGCGGAGTAGATAGCCTACAGACAGGAATAGAGTATTAGACTAGAGAAAAAAAAAAACACACTGGAAATGATAGTGATTGTGATCGTTACTAGAAGATATGTATGCACTTTTTTAAGCGGGGAATTTGTGTAAATATGAACGGTTACTGTTAGGCAGTGGATTGGAACTAGGTATATGAAATGGTGGTTTAAGTCAGCTGTCAGGCAACTAATAAAGCATTGGTTTAGGATGGCATCCATCAGCTCTTGTGTATTGAAGGGGGAAAAAAACCACATGGAGACTAATTTTCTTGCCGTCGTATGTTAATTTGTTAAATTATTTTTTGTTGTAAACGTAACAACGACCAATGCAAAGCTATGGAATAGTTTGTACATTATACGCTCATATCACTATTTTTTAAGCCGGTTGTAGGAAAAATTTGTTGAGCAATGACTTATTTATTATCTAATTGTATAGATAACTTAGTGAGGTAGGTTTAATTTATGCTGAACAATATTGTTTGTTAGTTCTATCCGAAGACTTATTCTGCCTGCCAGGTTCGTGCAGCAATTTGAACTGCTGATTACAGATAAAACATTTGGAGAGCTTCTAAAAACAATACATGCATCTTATTCTGAGTTAATAATATAAAAGGCACGCGTTGTAGTATTATATGTATTCCCTACAAAGATGTTATTTTATTTCGGAAGTTCGAAGTAATAGTGTTTAACGCTAGAGTTCGAGTGGGTCGGTATATGGTAACAATTTTATTGGAGGATGCGTCGTCGTGTACATTTTGATCGCGGCCAAAGGAGAAGTTCCCAACATTTCGAAGGAACTAGTATAATTAATCATTCCTATGACATACTTTCAGACAAGTTAAATGGTTCTGTAGCTTATTCTTGTAGTAAATAATATCAACATTTGTAAAAAGCATCCCTTAGTTTAATTATCTTTTCTATTATTTATATAAATCACTGTAGGAGATAAGCCGAGAAGAAATAAAATAAATTATTATAAATAAATTGAATTACATATACTACTTTAATAATTGAAGAAATCTATTTCCGTAATTTGTTTCAGTGTACTCTGCATAAATCTTGCACATCGTACATACTTGTATTGGTGCTGTATAGTGTTGAAAGAGAAGAGCAAAAATGTATTCATGGAAATTACAGTTATGAGAAGTGTTATGTGTGAGCGAAGTAGACTGCCCGCTAGACACATAACAGTAACATGAAAAAGGAGAGCGAAACAGTAAACAATGACAACAGTTAAGATTTTGGGTGATACGAGGAACACGATGTGTGAGCGAAGTAAATTCTCCATGGTTACTTAAACAACAATCCAAAAGTGCCCCCTTTCTAGTTACTGTTATGTGGCTCGCAGAGAATCTACTTCGCTCACACATCGTGTTCCTCGTATCACCCAAAATCTTAACTGTTGTCATTGTTTACTGTTTCGCTCTCCTTTTTCATGTTACTGTTATGTGTCTAGCGGGCAGTCTACTTCGCTCACACATAACACTTCTCATAACTGTAATTTCCATGAATACATTTTTGCTCTTCTCTTTCAACACTATACAGCACCAATACAAGTATGTACGATGTGCAAGATTTATGCAGAGTACACTGAAACAAATTACGGAAATAGATTTCTTCAATTATTAAAGTAGTATATGTAATTCAATTTATTTATAATAATTTATTTTATTTCTTCTCGGCTTATCTCCTACAATCACCACATTACATTCAATGGACAATGGACTAGAAAGTGAAGTATATTTTTCAATATTAAGAGCCATAGTACTCAAGGGAGAGCAAAAAGTTGAAGGAAGAACGTTCAGAAAAGCGTGGAAGAGGGTCATATGAGCAAGGTTAGAGTTCACCGGCGACTTAACCCTTTGTCTGCTACCGCAGGAGTCTGGATCTTTTGGTATTAGAAATGCGAATCATCTGAGTTTTTGCTATTTTTGCTTTCGACAAACTTTCTGTATCCAAAACAGCTATAACTTTGGTATTTGAAAATTAACTTCATAAAAGCTGTGTTGAACATGAATTTGTTCTTCGTGCCTTCCCCTTTTTAAGGTGATACTATCATAAAAATCCGTTGACCGTTTGCGTGTATCATCGTAGCCCTTATAACTAGCGTTGCGCATATTTTATTTGGAACGAGTTTTTAAAACCATTTTCAAAAAAAAAACTGATTGTGGTTGATTTCAGCAAGGGGACTTAGAGTTGGTATTAATTACCACTCTGGAAGTAGCGTTGTGCACTGCACAACTTTCTACAAAATGTCGTCTAAGCGTAGATGATTACGACATTGTCGGGGGGTTAACAGGGATTTACTGGATATGGTGACCTGTGAGACGCCTATATAGATATACCGAGCGCAGTTTGGGTGTCACAAGATGGTAAACCTCGATCGACACAATTGGTCATAAATTATTCTGTTTCCTTTTTTCAATTTGCAGAATTTTGTTCTCACTGTAGGAGATGATACAGACGCGGAACAAGTTTTAGGCATGAATGATAACGCGGAGATTACTGTCGCCGCTTTATTGTTTCAGTCGCTGAGTTAGTGTCGGATTCTGATGAGACGAAACCGAAATGCAAATTCCGTAGCTAATTTATGTTCCAGTAGAGTTATCCAAAGATTGGCCAGACAGTTATCTGTCACGTTTCGGATTTGGCAATCGATCTACTGGAACCGGGGTAAAATAGCGTAATTTCACGATACCAAGCGTATGCTGATAAAACTGACGAATGCTTGCGTTCTGGGAGATATGCAGATAACATTTGTTTATTTGTTCGTATGTACACCATGCTTGGTGGTTAATTAGACTACTTCTCCTGAAGTAATTATAATTGTAATAATATTGAATACGGTATTCTGACGGTTTACACCTAGTATCAGGGCAAGGAAATATGCTTTGAATATAAGTTACTTGATCAGAGCAAGTACAATTTGAGATGCAATGTAACATAAGTTTAGTTTAGCCTTATTATTGCACGTTTATTGCATGTAGCCAGGAAGGGACTTTTCATACGCCTGTTTCACGAGAAAACTGCCACAAGAGGCCTCTCAACTCTCTACTTAGCGAATTTATTTTCCTGTTCACATTCGGTTCGTAGTAAAACGATCGCATATCTCTGGTATTAAACCCTTAAATACATACTGTTGCCATTCGGCAACATACCGGATTCCGTGATATAAAGCCTTAACAAGAGGTATAAGTTGTCTGGATCTAAGCACCAGGTCTGGGTCTGGTTCAGGTCCGGACTTGGTAAGGGGAAAAGGGGATGGGCTGGATCCGGGTACTGGTCCGGATCCGGGTACTGGTCCAGATCCGGGAGCTGGTTCGGATCTGGGCACGTGTCTGGATCCGGGAGGTCTGGATTTGGGGACTGGTCCGGATCTGGCAGCTAGGCCGGATCCGGAAACCGCTTAAACTTTTTATTCTACTATCCAACCTACCCAGTAAAAAATCCGTAATTCTGGCTGATTTCTGCCAATACTAGGGCAGATTCCAGCCTGAATTTGGTCAGAGATCCGCCAGGATTCCGGTTGGTTTGACTCGGTACTAATACTATCATAGCAATCGACCGAATTATCCTACATCCGAACAGAGCCGAGGTTGACACATACTGAAAAAGTGTTTGATTGTGTGATGCGCATACATGAACAGCAACCGAAATTCGTCATTCCACCGTTTACTACCTTTGCGGGAATATGAGTTTAATACCGCAATGCGCAATTGCGTGGTCTGTTACCGAAAACACAATATAATCTTACCCAAAAGTAATAGAAACATACCCGTCGGATTTTGGGTGTAGAGATTTGGCTGAAATGTCTCTTGTTGTCGCGAAGGGGTTCTTGTTTTTGATATTGACGTGGTTAAAATTGAGAAGAATTCAATATCAATTTTTCAAAAGGGCTAATGAGATTTTATAAACAAACTTATTTCGCTCATTACTCCGCTGTCGAGTCGAATTTCATGAAAGATACATATGAATCAAAATCTTTACCCTTGGTAGAATCAATTTCAAATGTCTTCTGGGTTGAAAATAGAACAAATTAAGCGAAATCAGCAAAACAAAAGTTTGTTTACAAATCTTATTAGCCCTATTCTAATGTTGATATGGAATTATCACTCGACCGAGATGCTGTGGTCACGTCTTCCTTCGGAAGGGAAGTAATACCATTGGTCCCCGGTCCATAAGCTGATTGGTCGGTATCTAGTCCAGATTGCGGAGTCACCTCTCTGGTGTCGGTCTTTGGCTTCGTAGCGGAAATAGGCTAATTGGAAAATAACTAGAACATGAAGAAGAATCGCACCTCTATACTGCCGCTCTACGCATAATTGTCCCATAGTTATTTATTTATCATCGGACAATAATTTGGGTAGGAAAAAGTCCGTTTGAGTTGGCCTCCTCCTACTCAAACGCCACGCCAGTGGCGTATAAACCACTATGTTTCTGTAGGGTCAAATGTAAGATGTACAAAATCAAGTCAAATTACATGTCAGGTTGCATATTGCTAATACACATAATAATCACAGTCAGCTATTCTGCTTGCAAATATTTTCGAGGAGTCACCAAACCCAAAAGCACTGTCTGCATGAGAAAAGGTCCGAATCATTGAAGACAGTGGCTCGTGGAATCTCGGCAATAATATTGATGTATCTCGTGTTCTTCTCGCTACTTGGAAATTTAAACGGGAGAGTGATTCGGGCTTATCACATTCTCCGTTTAAAATTTTCACCACAGATACTACGATGACATGATGAAGCACGAAACAATGGCGAATTTTGCGGATCATGCCCAGGCAAGTTCCAAAGAATCGAGATGGACCGAACACGTTCTTATTCGAATGACAGCGCAAAAAAAAGTTCCTAAGAGCTAAGCGTATGAACCTTTTCTGTACTCTTTCCAATTTTAAACATCAATACTCAAGGATTTGTCTGTATAGAGATTTTAGATAGTACGGATTTATAAAATCCAGTGAAATGAACTCAAACTGCCGATTTGCTTTCGCAATTATGTTGGTTATATGAGAATTCAAGGACAGTTTGTGGTCAAGAATTACACCCAGATCCTAGATTTCATTGAGTTTCTGTAGCGTAACCCCATCGATGCTCTAATCGAAGATAAACAAATCCTCACAAAGCCGATTCCATAGTGCTTGCAGCCGGCGGCAGTCCTCGACTGACTGAATGACTAAGTACAGCTTAAGATCGTCGGCAAATATGAGCTTGCACCTGGAACACCACATCATTAAAAAAAGCAGTGGGCCCAGATTGCTGCCCTGCGGTACTCCCGATCTATTGAAAATGGAGCCGATGCAGAAGAGCCCAATTTCACACAAAGCGTTCTGTGCGTAAGCTGATATAACCTGACGTAATTTCGGATGAAACCAAGAAGGTACTTGAATCAGTGATCTTTTGGAACAGTTATTAATCGGTTCCCTGATCATACGCTGTACAGGGAGCAAAGACGCAAGCAAAATGATTGGCAAACAATTCACAAGCTATTGCAGTGAAATACGCTGCCTTTTCATCGAGGTAAACATCGGAAGGAATGCAGGAATTTCCTTTTAGAATTTACAAAGTAAGCCTACATGAACTCGTTGTACGTACGACCAATACAGGACAGCGTTGAGATTCTGGTATGCGCCACTGGCAACGTGAAAGTCGAGACTCGTGGCCGGCGATCGCTTGCGGCGAAGTTTGCGTTGGCATGCATTTCGTTTTCGGCGAAGGGCTCGCAGCATCGACGTACTCCACGCCGGCTAAACAAGCTGTCGTTTTACTATCAAATTATTCTATAACTAGTCCTGAATTATTCTGCAGAAGTTTATAGTCATTGCATCCGCATTGGTGTTTCCTAGGTGTGTAGACCATTCCAGATGGAGCCAATAGTCGCACAAGTCGGAAACATTAATCCTGTGATAAAACAGCGTTAGCACTGGATTAGCTCGAAGCTACCGGCATTATCGGGCATCTAGGGGATTGTGTCATGACAACTAACGGTAGGTGGTGTGTGTCGACGGGTAGAAGGGATGATACTGACTTCACGACCGGTCTGCCAAGCAGAAAACTAGGTCAAGGACTCGTCCGATCTGATTGGCATGTGTATTAAACTGGGTAAGATTTAAAAAAATCCATTTCCTCTATTCAGCCGTTACTGGTCGGCGGTAACAGGGCAGCATTTGCAACTCGAATGACGTCATGCGACAACCAAATCAAGCGTGGTTGATTGTAATCTCCACAAACCAAGACGGTGTCCGCAGTTGATTCCTAGTCGCAAAGCTCACGTTATGCTATATGTATTCAATCATACAGACATCTCTATTGCACAAAGAAAAAAACTTGCGTCCATTGATGGATGCTGAGATGCAAACTTGTTACAAATTAAAACCGTGGCTAATGCTCACACGTGAACTAGCTTTTTGGTATGTAATAGCGAGCAGAACACCTCCGAAGTTTTTGTTACTGTCGCAACGGAATACACCAGTGGTTCCTAACCTTTTTCGTCCTGTGGACCCCTTCCCCAAGCAACCAGAAGTTCGGATAATCCTTAAAAAGCACCCTTTGAAGTCCACATAAAGTTCTTAGCGAACTTTCCAGCTGCTTAAGCTTTACTGGAACTTGAAAGCTGCTTAGGCCGCTATTAGAACACAAAACGTATTGCCAAATTACTTAAAACGAGAAGCTTGTCCAGCTCTCTTATATGAACTTTTGGTTGCTTGGGTCGTAAGTACTCAGGGTTGTTGCGGACATCCATTTTGTGTACTATCCAAATATTATGTTCAGTCTGTTACAAAAGGTCATTCCGAGTTAAATAATTAAACCACTGTTAACTACTTCGCGGCCCCCTGGGGTTCCGTGGACCATAGGTTGAGAACCACTGGAATACACTATAGAAACTGGCGAAAATTTGGAGAGGCTCGATCCGATCATCTAGACCAATTTCTGTCCCAATAATAATAAAATCGAAGTTACAATCATGTACAGCAAGTAAAGCAGCATCAATTTTGGTTCACAGACCACGTATATTCTGATAATAGAGCCTGATAACGTTAAGGTTGTCATGTGAAACAAAGTGTGGGTTGTGTCAAACCTGGCGTCGGGAAGACATATACGCTCTTTATTTTTACCTGGCGAACCAGGGTTGGCACTAGTTTCCAAATTATTTCCCGAGACTATAGTTGGCGACCCAATTAGTTTGGCGAGTGTGAAACGTCTGTAATTGTGATGTTCCTGAGCTCATTGTGATTGCAGTATCAATCCTAGCTTCGTGATAGACATATACTCAATTTTTACCTGGCGAACCCGGGTCGGCGCTGGTTTCCTTTCCGAACAACTGCTACAAGTAATCAATCCTCGCTCAATCTATCTAGCTAGGCGGCCTAAATAAAGTGTGGGCAATCCAAACTCCACGCGGCGTGCCTCACGTTCGTTTTCTCGGTGGCAGACTGTGCAGTTGCATTCATTTGAACACAGTCAACACACTTTGCGCAGTCCTTGGCTTTGTGTCTCCCGCATATTTTGGACAATATGCTGCCTTGGAGCAGGCATGTATTTCGTGGCCATATTTAGAGTAATCGAAAAAATCAACACTTTTTCGATCTTTCGCACAGTTTTAGACTTCGGATGTGGCATTTTATTTTCACATTCAGTAAAAATCGGTCGGTCACGCTACATTCTGCAGAACATTGAGCTCGTTATCACGGACAACTCGGCGTCAACATTTCATAAGGCGTCAAATACAAGAGAGAGAGAGAAAATGGTGTCCTCGTACTTTATATTCCCATTTATGAACTGGAGCTCAATATAAGGACCATACAACGTAATGCCGTGTTAATCATTTTTCCCGAATAATATACCAGACTTATTAAAAAATGTATTTTGAACGTTTTTTCAGATAAATGTTTTGGTCCCTTTTGAAACATCGCACAGAGGAGTAACTAGAACAAATTCTTGGCCAATAACCAAAAAAAATTTTTTTCGATTTTTTATTTTGTTATATTTTTTTAGATACCTAAAAGCGTACTGTATATTGTAGCAAAATAAAGAGTTTGCCAAAAATTGCTAAAGATTTTTTGCATGGATGCAAAATGTCGATATTTTAAGGGGTTTTTAATCATTTTTTATTATATATTCAGCAAAATCGCTTTCTAATGATGATGACTGTATTAAATAAGACAATATTATAACAAACGTAATTGAACACAACTATTTGTGTAATTTCAGCTTAAAAATAACCGAAAATAGTAGTGTTTCTGTGAATTGGACCAGCTTTAGAAACACCCTTTTTAAACTTTTTATTCCAAATTTGAATGATAAAGAAGTTACATTATACGGCAAGATCCGGCAAAGTTGCTGAAACAACATTACAAAACAAGATTCCGGCTATCTGAAAAACATTCAATCTTTTCCGATTTTTTCCGATCCACAAATTCCAAGTGATTTGAAAATATTCACAAAGATGACCTCGAAAATACTAGTATTCGGGAGAATCTAGAAGAATGACCTCTGCACTGGTAGGTGGATAGATGCCAAATTGTCCCAAAAACTAGTTATTTACTATTTTTAGTTCATATTAAGGCATAATAACAGCAATAGCCGCAATAAATAGTTTTGGCCAGGATTCGACCCCAGTTACTCCTCTGTGCATCGCACTGGTTTTGTGCCCTTTATCTATTCTATTTCATTCTATTCTAACCCTTACACAGCCAGTATTGAAAAGCATCCTGGAAAACACTGCAGTTATACTTTAGTGTTTTTCTTGTCTACAATAATATTTGAAGCATATTATAATATGTCGCAAATATTAAAACGGCCAGGCTTACTGTGCAGAGTTGGGTTTGAAGATGTTTCAATATTATCCGGCAATTGAATTATTCATGTAATGAACAATTTAACCAACGCATCGTTTTGAAACTTGAATGCGGATGAAACGAGGACAACCGTACCGACCGTTTCAGATTAGATGGGGTTGGGTTAAATCGTTGGGAGTGACTTGGCTAAGAAAATTCAGATGATGCAAGAAATGAAGTATCCCATCATCTCCCATGACATGGAAGCAGGAATTCATTGCATCAGCGGATTGCAGCCGTCCGATATTTTACATCATTTAAGCTGACGTTATTAAGCCATTAGTGAAGTTTTTAAATAAATAAAAACACAGTAAAACTCAATTGACCATCAAAGAAATATACAAAATGGAACATAAAATATAACCGGAACAGGCTCACCGGAAACAGACTTGGGGTCCAAAACTATTCAAACCAGGCGGCTTCATACTCTTCTTCACTCCTATATCCTGATATCTTGCTTGGGCCTTCCTTTTATGTTGCGGAACGCCTGTCGTATTGGATCGCTTGCCTCTTCAGCTCTTCCGGAAAGTCCCTCCACTTCTTTCGAGAATAAACAGCCAATCACTACCGATATTAAAATCTCAAAACCGGTGTTACTAAGAAAAAACTATCAAAATCGTAGAAAATATCGCGAGAAAAATTGTCGACAGAAAAAATGAACTGTCTCGAATCAGATCTCGCCTACTAATCATCATCGCACTGGTTTTGTGCCCTCTCCCATAAACCCTCACTTTTCTTGATAGTTCACTAGTACTGTTTACATGGACTTAGAAAAATTTGTGGACGACTAGATTCGCTCGAAGCAAATCGTAAAGAATAATTTAATTATTTTTCTAAGTCCATGTAAACAGTACAAGCGAACTGTCAAAAATGACCATTGAGTTCATTTGTGACGTCAGTGTAAAGTATTCAATAGTCTTTTTCACAAAGGGGGGGGGGGTGTTAAAGGGTTTCAGAGTGAAAAAAAACAAAAAAAAAATTGCGTGAAGCAACTTTATCAAAACTTATGTACTTTATAGTGTATCATTTCAACATGCTGTAATTTTTCTTTGCAAAAATATCGACAAACGACTCGGTGACGAAGCTTTTTGCAGAACGTCTGTGGAAAAACACGATTTGCGGTGTTCCATTCAAAAACAAAATTTGAAAGAAATCGGTTAAGTATTCTTTCAAACTTTGCATACACATTCTATGTAAAAAATACCTAACCCCTACGTTGAGTTTTTGAGACCAATTTTCATTTAAGGGGTTTTTTACTTTAGTTCAGACAACATTCGGGGGAGCATGGGATATTTCGGCCTCACAAATACCAGCTATAGTGGCCCCCACCCATCATACACGCACAACATCGCTCAACACTTGCATTTACTCGCTAATATCAACGCATCTCTTCTGCGCGTCACTATGGCTGAGTTGTTGTTTGTGACACTCCGAACACACGTACTTTAAAGTTACGTTGTCATGCATAGCATTGGCCGCGGAAATGTCATAATTGGAATATTTTAATGTGCAGAATTTGCATGTATTCACCAAAATAATAAACCCAATCAGAGTCGGTAAAAATCTGCTACGAACACACATTACATAGCGCGGACGACATGGTCTTCTGTGTTTGAGCCCGGATAAAAGTAAAAATTAACGATCTATTCCAAAGTCCTTCTAAACAAAATCTCGACAAACATATGATTACGGCCTAAAATCCAACTGTCAAAATTCACTTTGAGTGGAAATTCCGGACAAACCGTTGCTCGCCAATCCCAAATGTTGGTAGTAAATAAAAGAGAAAAATTTTCTGTTTCATTAACTGCTGTGAATTATGTTTGGCCATTAACCGTTTGTCCGTAATTTCCTTTCAAAGAGAATTTGGCAGTTGGCTTTTCGGTCGTAATCATATGTTTGTCGAGAAATCTCAGAATGCGTCAAAACTGTTAGTGGTAGTGAACAGAGACAGTCTATAAAACGTGGTATTGATGACGTAGACATTACCATTCGCCGTAGAAACTGTTACATATACGAGCACAGAGGCATGTTCGCATGCTAACACCTTCCTATATAAGCACTTTGGGTTTATTCAAATCTAATTGGGATATCACCACCTTTGTGCGCTACTGAGTTTGATCGAATTGATAGTTGATCTACACGGACAAATAAAACAACCCGCAGAATAAGTTCATTTAACTTAAATTTAGGTAGTTTTGAGTCTTGCGTCGCTCTCGCAATTATTAGTGTTGTCAAAAACAAAGAGAGAGATTCGACTCAGTCGAGGCCTTCCATAGAATAAGGTACTTTTGAGTTGTTTCAGGTATACCCAAAATTAGGTAGATTCAACTTAAATTTAGGCATATCTAACTCAATGTTGAGTATAAAAAACCTGTCAATGAGTTGTGGTTTTGGTCATGGTTAAAGGGAAACTACCTTCAACATGGTTTACCCAATTTTACCTTATTCCACGATAGCCCGAGATTGAGTCAAAAGAGCTCAACTTTTGGTAGTTTTTCGTATCCGTGTACATAGAGATTTCAAAATGTCCGACACAGCTATACCTCTAGTTAGAATATGCTGGTAAGGAGTGTTTCACCGGGTATTCGTTCAAATGCTCACACAAGTATTACACACAAAGGTAGATTTGACAAGAATAATTGAGTAAATTTCTTTAACCATAAAAGCACATCTCGAAATAATCGTAGTAATTAATACGTTATGTGAAACGATTTTCGCAATTAAAAAAGATGACATCCTTTTTTTATTATGGTGGAATATTTTTCAAAATCACTCGTCCGTGTCATCAAAATGTTATGTAACACGACTTAAAAAATCTAAGACTGTATTATACTACTCATTTTTTATACATGGCTCTAAGAAAATACCTAAATTGAAATTTCCTGTTCCTAAACCACACCCACTCAAAGCGTATGGCGCAGTTTTTTTTCTATAACACGCTAGAACTGTTACCCATCCGTGGTAGCGTATTTTATAAAGACAATAACAATGTTGTAAAAAATGAATACAGATTAGAACATAAAATGTGTCGAAAAAGCCCCATTTCCACTAGTGAAAAAATAAATAAAACCACATATGCGAAAGCTAGCTGAATATTATGTAGTTTTCCTATAGTTTCGTTAACTTTAAAGCTGAATATGAAATTCACGAAGCAGCTCCACTAGATATATCTAAATGAACGTGGTGTACACGTTAGCGATCGAATTTTAATTGAACACGCAGCAAACAGGCAAATTACATATTCACCCAACCACACAGGTATAACAAATCTATGTAATCGATGACTACAGCATGTAGTGTATAAAATTACTAACAAGTTAGTAATACAATTTTCAATTGAAAATTATGAATTTCTTATAAAATCGCTGATTGACAAAACTGAAAAGTAGAAAAGGGCGCAAGTTATACCAGTTCCTCGAAAAACAAGCATTCATACTGTTTTCTACCGTCGATGAACCATTTTCCACAATTGATTTTTCACATGTTTACAGGACATCTACTAAAGAAAAGCAAACCACCTCGATTCCAATACTGAAAAATCAAATTAGTTTTTATTCCAATTTTTTTAACTGAAACTCAGAAATGCACGTTTTAGAGTATGTAGTCAATTGGATTAAACTAGTGTCTGGCACATATTTTGTAACAACAAATCCATAGGCAAATAAGTTTCGAAATAGTTATTCGAGAACAAAACTCCGACACATACGCACTCACACAATTATATTACGTGAAAATACGTAATTTTATCACATTGTATAACAGATATGTACGAAACAGATTGTACTTTAAATTCATACACTGCGGTGAATCCAAATGTTCAAAGCCACTACCAAAACCGAACGCATGTCAATACAAAAAAAACACAGAAAATAACACAAATTAATTGTGATTGATTACTGAATACTGTTTTATTGGCCATGTCCGAAATCCTGTACCTCGGTAGCGGGATTTTAATATTAATGTTTCAATTCTGATAACCCTTTATCGTTTCTATTCCTGATTTTATCCGTCGCAATTTGGATAATTTGTAGAGGTAATATTTTAAGGTATTGTTGGTACATTGAAACACTAAACAACTACTGACTTTTGAAAAGATATCAGAAAAGAAAACCAATTTCATGGGGTTGCCAAATCGGGATAGCGTGTTCGGTTAATGATATTACTGTTCCAGGTCACCACTAAAGAGACGTCAGTTATTCAAGTTTTTGTAAAAACAACTTTTTGACATTTTTAGCAGTTTTAATAAGCTGTACCTTTTATAGTGACTTATCGAAGAAAGAATTCCAACACGAATAAAATTAATTTTCATAGGCCATAACACAACAGATCTTTTTCGCCTAGGAGGCCTTGCTTTTCCATGCAACTTTTTTTCGTTATTTGACGTATTCAATTGGTTCAAGTATATTATTACTATTTGTGATCAAATTGCGAGTATTCTAAGCTAAGAAAACTCATTATTCGTGACCAAAGCCGAGTATGTAATTACATCAGTAGAAGCAATAGCTCCTAAAGCAAAGCTGCAGAAGGATAGCATTGTTTGTATTTTGAGAAAAATGCTTTTGTGTGATAATCTACCAGCAATGATGGATGTTATAAATTATTTCCGGTGCACGCGAAATATCACTCGAGCATCAACTCGAAGACTCTACGATATTATTGCTTGTGGCACTAAAAACTGGATTCTAACAGCACTGCACACTTACTATTCTTCTGTTAAATTCTTCTCATAGATTGGTTAGTTCGACGCGATTTTACAGCTCGCAGTTTTCAGTAGCAGTTTGATCACTCGCACATTGAAAGTGCGGAGTCCGGGTTGGTGGGAAGTGTGCAATATTGCTCCCGAAATTATCCGTGTTTGGAATACGATTAGGCTTCCTCACAAAAATAAAGGAATTGTTGTACGTTGTATAAAAAACTTGAAAACAACGCGGTTGCAGAAGGATTCAAACATATCCCCCTTATAAAATGGTTTTACGTGTTCAAGAGCTGATTAAAACTTATCAATATTTTGTTGTAAATCGTACAGCTAGAAAAACGTACTCGAAATTCAATAATCATTCATGGTATTTATCGGAGCAGAATATCAGAATTTATCGGAGCAGAATATCCGTCAGACAGCTGTTGTTTTAATATTTGAAAAATTCTAGATACCCAGTTTTGAAGAAATGCTAATGAGCAATGTAGGGTACACCCTAACGTATTTGGCAGTTTTGAGATTCGTGAAGTACATCTATTCTATTATTATTTTCTATTATTCATCTATTCATTCCCTTACGAAATACTTGCTGTTTGACACATATCGTCTATTACTATGAGCTAAACACTTAATTTTGTTCTACTGAATCCCAGCTTTTTTCAACTTTACACAGCCGAAAGCTCAGCTAACAAAGCTTTTACCGAGATCACAGTAGAAGTAACGTTTGTTTTGCTGAAACTCGGAAAATATATTGCTTAAAACCACATTGCTGAGCTATAAGTTGAAAAAAATTGCTGACTGTTCAGCAATGTGGAAATTACTGAACTGAGTTGAGTGTGTATGAGAGTCGAGATGGGATCTGTAATTGGTAAGTACTGCGAGCGCATTAAAATTCCTTTGTGTGCAGGCTATTTTTATTTTAATTTGGATTTGATATACACTGGATCCTCGTTTTACACGGTAGATGCGTCCGCGTAAAATGTTTGTCTCCAGCAAGAGAGTTTCGTTGGATCGAGAGTGACGGAACAGATCAGGTAGAAAAAACACGTAACATACAATCACGTAAAACGAGGATTCGTTAATGTATTTATCTATCATGGGAAACTGATCACGCGAAAACGAACGATCAAAGGAGGTCAATTGGAAGGTACAACATGTTTAGAAATCTAGCCTAACTAATCGATTAATTGGCTCCGACTGGAGTTGTCAAATATGACAAATTGTATTAGACATGCGAGCTTCTTGCACGGCTTACCTTTTGAGCTTAGCTGGCAGTGCATTTTGTGCGACGATTGCAAAAGCCGACCTCCAGGGAATTCGAAGTGCATAGTAGGTTACGTGGGGCAAGCAGTCAGTCGATCGCATCGTTCAAAGCAGGATCAACATCTCTATACATACTAATCTTATGTGTCTAAATGGCTAAATAAGGCTTCAGTCACGTGTGTGAAAGGCAAACGACAGTCGGTGGCTGATGCCAGATCAGAGTGCTTGGAATGGATCACCGTAGACGACGGATTGGAAAGATTTTTTTCCCAGCTGTGTGGTATGCAACACGGTTTCTGTCATAACCGTTCAGTTACGAAATGCTATATAGATTGCTGGAAACAGCGAAATGTTTGAAATGTCTTGAAACATAATCTGAAATGATTTCAACTGCAGTCACAACTGGGTGGAAGAAACTTTAAATGTGAAGTGAGAATGCATTTTACAGAATGGGTGTTTTAGTTTAGTCTCTGCAATAGTTTTCATTTATACCCATAAACTCATTTGATTTTAATTTTTTGATTGAGAGATTATTATTATATGATGCTCACAATAAACGAGAAAAAAATATATTCGGGAACGGTTCTTGTCCTTGCGTTTGTCTCGGAAATTCATACATGATTTTTTCTCAAGCACTCGGAAATTATGAAATACTCTGTAGTTTCTGTAGTTGGAATTGAAGTATGATTATAAAATTTAGTTATGAATTAAATAAATAATATAATAATAAACAATTAAAACATAGTCCGTTTTTCTATTTCGAACGGAATGTTAAGCAAGGTAAATTTTCGCAAAGTCGAAACGCAAAATTCATAACTAATTTAGTTGTAGGTTTTGTGCTCTTCACGCGCAAAGATGTTATTACACAATTTTCTCCTCAGTGGAGAACAAATAGTTTTTACCTAAATTTTCTCTACTAAGGAGAAATAGAGCATAGTTTAAACACGCTTGTTTACGTGCAAAGTGGAAATTAAAGAAGTGGAATCCATTACGGAGAACACATGTAGAAACTATTTTACAGGTATTTTAAATGGGATTTTTGTGGTGAGTATACGGTTACATTTCTTCCTACCTTACCAAAAGGTACGAATCACACGAATGGCAGGAGGCCGAAATAAACTTTTTTGCATTTTTAACAGTTCTAAGTAATCTATGTATACTGTCATATGAGAAATTTGAACTTATTTTTTCGATTTTTTGCTATTAGCAGTCAAAGTTGACCATTGAAGTTACCCTCAGTACTGGCTGGTGTCCAAAAGAGGGTAACCTCACATTGTGTTTTATGGAAATTCGAGATTTCTCGATCGTTTGTATTCCGATCAAAGGTCGAATCGTGTACACAACGTAGGGCCTAACCACCAGACGAAATATTGTTTTTCTCGTTAATCCGTCGACGAGCCGGTGTCAATAACCGCGTTTTTCAGCTTCATAAAGTTTTTCATTTGCGTTTCCAACGTCGCGTATATTCGTTAAAAATCGGGCGATCCAACATCCAGAAAGGCCCTGGCGAATTATGTTAAAATTGTGGAAGATCTACGACGGAAGTTTACTAGATTTTACATAATGCAAATGCATTGTGTAAAACCTAAGAAAATAATAGGACTGACGCGCTTACGTCGGTTTTGTAACAGCACCCATCAAGGGACATTCTCAAGCCTTTACGAGGAAGCTTAGGAGAGGAAATGATACTCCTCTTTCGAATATTTATAGGCACCTTAGAAGCTGTTCCCAAAATGGAGACAGGGACGAGGTGACCACAGAGTGAATGTCCCCTCAAATAAAACTATCCATCCTTCCCACAATGGGATTGTCAGAATTTTGCCGTGGCCGGTGGCGTAGCCTATTTTAGCATTTCCTCTCGGAAGGTTCCTCAAACGAATGCTTCAGTTTTCCCTGTATAATTTATATGTGGGATATGTCGACAGTTCATGAGAAGTCTCTACACAGAAGCAAAACTTTTCAGAATTCTCTCCGCATTTTCCTCACCGTGTTTTGTTTCTACTCTATGGCTCCATTGTTTGCAACGACGCGCGGCACAAAAAGGCGAAAAGGTAGATCAGTTCCGTTAAAAAAACAAAGTTTGGAAGAAAAGATCTGGCGAAGGCTGAACGCAATTGCTTGCATACTGACTGACTAAAGCGACTGAAAGGAGCCAACGCCATGTTTCGCAATTAAAGCCCCTCTCGAAGACTACACCATTAATCTCTACCTCCCGGGCAGGCACGTAGATAAAATACTCCTTCGAACACGCCCGTCTGTTTTTAGATAAATCACCCGATATATTGATGATGATCCAGGGGCCGGTTGTATTAAATGGGTATGGTTGGTATTGAAAAGGATTTTTTTGCCATCAAAGCTCATTAATCCTGGAAGGATGCTGATCGACGGAGCTACCTTTCCATTAGTCCCCACCAGGCATTGCATTTATCACTCCTATGAGTAAATGAGTCCGAATAATTTGGCATTGCGACAATAAAAACTCACATTTTCACACGAAAAGTTATTGGCACTCACATAACTTCACCGGATAAATACGACGTATTATTTCTCCGGAGAAATAAATCCGCGGTGGAATAAGCGAATGAGTTTATCGCGGTATACTTTTTGCGCGCTCAGTCTTGCTACCACTATTCCAAACCACGAAAGAACAAGTCTATCGTAATTCTTTGAAATGAAGTGTATATTTTGACACTTTTATTGATTTCCAAAAAAATAACATATTAAAACCTTCTCCGGCGAGAAGGAAAAATAGATAAATTTTATAGGGATAATTATTCTCGCGCTATTTGTGGAGAATTTTGCAACTCATCTTACTTGGAAAAATTGGACATCGGATAAGCTTCTTCTCGCGCGAGTGGGTGAGAATTACAATGCCTGGTCCACACTATCATGTTGGCTGTAGTACCCACCAAAGTGCAAATTTTAATACAAATATGGTTTGATCAGAAATTCTGAAAGAAATTAAGGTGGGTTACTGGTTATTACCTGATTGGCAGTAAATGTCCCCTAGATTCTGAGGATAAGTTGAAAAATAAGACCACAGATTACAGACGTTCATTCATTCTTTGCAATTTTTATTACTCATACACCAAATTTTCGGATTAAAAATAGTTGTTTTCACAATTTGCATCACCAATTTATAGGGTCTAGAGTATTTTTTCCAAAATGGAGCTAATTTTATTATCCAAAAGGAAATCGACGTATTGATTTAAAAAAAACTCTTCACCAATATGACATTTTTCACTGTATCTCAATATAAAGTAATAAGAAGAGTTGCCGTAACAAGTAGATTTCACAAGATTGGAACACTCCTCACTTCATATTCCTGCGTTATGGACGAAACGAAAAGGTGACAATATAGTTGCCACTGCCTTATAAAGGGTTAATTGTACTGCTTACATTAAATCTTCACACATGTCACAAAACCAGCCATATAACTATTATATTTATTTACTAATACTATAAAAATATAGACTGGTGTTCAAGGTGCGATTTTCTGTGGTGTGATTAACATTAACGGTAGGTAGTACAGAATAGTAAATATAAAAAATGTATCTTTTTCGACTTATTGTCACTTGGTCAAGTTTCCCCAACAATAGTTCTTACTTTCAATGTAGGGTGACCATATGAGGAGAGTAAAAAACCAGGACAGTCGAAAGGGAACTTCCTCCTCCCGTTACCTATCAATAGACTGTGCCATCTCCACAGGTTTTCGGCAGTTACAAAGATCTTGGGTCGGGTAGGCAGAGCTTCGGCAGTAAAAAAGTTTTGTGGGCCTGGGAGGAAGAGCTCTACCAGAAAATTTTTCGTGGGAATTCGATCACCGTGCTTTTTAGGATTTACACCAGCGAAAGTTTCATGCTGTTGTTGGAGAAATCAGAAATCCTGAATTGAGCAAATGAGACGAATTATTATGAGATCGTCTGCGCAGGAACAGGCGAGAGTTTTCAGCACTAAATACACGTCATTGAAGCAAAGCAGAAACATCAACGGTCCCAAGTAGCCATGCCCATGCGCGAAGCCATGTAAATCACTTAGTCCGCTTTTACTCGGTTTATCATTTTCGTCCATGGGTTTTCACGATTTTCTGGTATGAATTGTTTGTGGGACCAATGGGTCACGATCGTGTATCCGTATTTTTTGTCATTTACTTTATTGTCGGGGGTGCTGGCAGTTGATTGGTAAGTAGCATCATAATGATCGGACACGCTGTGTGTAGATTCTGTTGTTCCAGCATTCGTTGGTGGCTGAGTTGCATCTCCGGTTGTTGGGGATTTAGTTAATGTTGTTGGGTTTGCTCGCAGTTGATGTTGTTTCATTAGAGACTTTCGCACATGGCTTGGCACGTAGGGATCTGTCCTTCGTATGTGCACAGCGTAATTTGAGATTTGCTTACACCTTCTATTTCGTATTGAATGTTCAGGTATGAAGGAATAGGTTACGTAACTCGCATTCTCATGATACGAACATGGATATACCTGGAAGAAAGTTTCTCCAGGTTTCAAACTTTCACCGTTACGTACTTCGACATCCGATCCGATTGAAATGGAAAAGTAGACTGATTAGGAACTGGTATTGATCCAAGAGGGTTTCCATAATTACCAGCTCGAGAGAACGCTCAATAAGGTTATTCCACGACAGTTATTGATGTTTTGCCATTTTCCTTTTTATGAAATGGATTTCCAGTAAAACGAAAAACTGCCACTTGCAAGAGAACTCGAAGCAGAATCGCCAAAACATCAATGTGTCTTCTTAGAGGTAGGTACTAAAGTAAATTTTTCGGATCCCGGAGTCATTGTTTCATCGACATTGATAGCGGCCAGAGTTTGGTTCACAATTGGAATCGGTTCGATTTGTTCGATTGCCAAATGTTGCAAACAGACTACAGCTCATTCATATGGTACGTACATACGAACGCCTCTTTCTCTTTTCAATTTCTATGTAAAAAAGTAAGTTGGAAAAAGAAATAACGAGGTACAATCGAGAGATTAAAAAAGGCATCAGATGGTACAATTGAGAGATTCAAGTGTTTTAAGTTTTGTTTATCGTACTCTGGAGCAGAGTGAATAAAGCGAAAACTCAATAATTAGAAATATAACTGGTGTTCAATAAAAAATAAGAATGATTTCAATACCTTTTTGTAATTAAAGAAAAGAGCGTAAATTCTTTTCTCTCCAAGAGAATTGCTCTCTGGACTCCCTATAAATGGGAGACATGTTTCTTTTCGCTCGGGTGCAGTCAGTTCAATCGAAGATGGCGTCGAAACGACGAAGAAGAAGAAGGAAGCGTTGAAAAAGCTGTTCGACAACAAGGACCAAACGAGTTTGCGTGATGCTGGCCTTGATTAACCGAGCCCTCAAGATGGAGGACATCATCTGTCGGAAGAAGACTCGGTCCCCCGATGACACGGACGAGCAGATAGCGATCGTGAAATCGCAGTGCCGGTGGATGACGAACAACTATCGCGAGACGTCCTTCGTGCTGCTTTCGAACACCCACATTCCAGGACATGACAGCTACTATTCCAGCGACAAGTCGGCCACACACCCCTAAGTAAAATATAAGTTTAAGCATAAATTTAAAAGAAATGTTATGCTGTGCATCGCCATATCGGACAGGAGGATTTCAAAACCGTGGTTTAAGCCGAGCGGTCTGGCCATCAAGCAACAAGTGTACAAGGAGGAGTGTCTTGAGAAAATTCTTAAAGGAGCATCATACGGTTGGGAAGTACGTCTTCTGGACGGACACGACGTCTTCCCATTACGCCAAGAAGACGCTGAGCAGAAAAAGATACCGCACGTTCCGAAAGAAAGAAACCCGACTAGCTTGCCCCACTGCCGTCCCATTGGGATTTTTTCGGCTCCTTCAATGCTTTAGTGTATAAAAATGATTGGCGAGTCAAGGATACGAAGCATTTTACCATCAGGATCCGGAATTGTACCCGGAAGAAGGACGTCAGTGTCGTCCAGTGCTCTTGTAAGAGCATTGCGACTAAGTTGCGTCGTACGGTTGACCTTTGACGTTTTTTTGAAGAATGTATTATGTATTTAATAATGAAGAATGTAATATGTATTTAATAAAAAATATTCTGAATTCGATGAAGATTTTTTTTTTTGGTTTTCAACTATACATGACTGAAAAAACTATCATTTTTATTGAACACTTGTTGTTAGGCTTACAGGAGAAAAACTAGGACAAATCAAGCTTTTGCCTCGACTTCCCAGGACACCAGGACAGTCAGTGAAAATCCAGGACATGTCCTGGAAAACAGGACGTATGGTTACCCTAGTTCAATGTCGTGCAAAATTTAGAAATAACTACGCACCAAAAAATAATGAAATTTAAATGCCATGTAAACAATACGAATGTAAATATACAAAGCTTGAATAAAAAATTTAATTGAAATTAAGTTGAATTGGATACACTTAATGGAAGCATCAAAAAGAGTATGATTTTACACTTTCGTGTGATATTATATGTCATTTATTTTACAGCAATATTGGATTAAAAATACATTAAAGTGCATTGGTATCCCGTTTAATGAAGCTGTAATTTTCAATCAACGTGTAAAATTAATTGTAATTTAAAATTACACAATATTTTGTTATGCGTATTCCAATTTGTCGATGTATGTAAATTTATAACAATACTTCATGAGGAATAACAAGATATATAATTGGTTACTCGAGTAGAGTGTTCATACAAAGTTTGGTAAAAAAATTACATCATTTAACGCAAATTTATGAATTACGGAATATTTTCTATGAGGAAAAGATTTTTCATTCCAAACTACACAGAAAAAAATATTTTGTAATTTTAAATTTATTTTCATGCACATATTTGGAGCATGAATATAAATGTAAAATTAAGCTCCACCACAAATACCACTTGTCGTGCTTTATTCAACGAATTTTAATTAATTTTACACGTTGACTGAAAATTACAGCTTCATTAAACGGGATACCAATGCACTTTTATGTAATTTTACTTCAATATTGCTGTAAAATAAGTGACATGTAATATCACACGAACGAAAGTATAAAATCATATGCTTTTTGATGCTCCCATTAAGTGCATCGAATTCAACTTAATTTTCAATCAAATTTTTGATTCAAGCTATGTATGTTTACATTCGTATTGATTTACATGTCGTTTAAATATCATTACTTTTTTGTGTGTAGGTATTAGAATTACCGGGTGGGATCGAAACATGCATAAATATATTTTTTTAACGATTCCTTTTTTATGCATAAATTTTTGTTTTGTGGATGAGAATTTTTTAATACAATTTTTTGAGCTTAATACAGCGATTTTTAGGAAAAACGTTCCCGAATGTAGGGACAAAATATTATTTATTCAACTAATCGTTAAGGTATGAGGATTACTCATATACTAATGGAATTTTTTGAGTTGTGGGATTTTAGTTGAACTATTAGTCTTCAATCGTGATCACCGAAAACCTCTTAAAGAAAATAGGGTTTCGGGAAAAAGTCATAACTCCGCTAATTATCAATTTATTTTTAAAAAACTCATGCTTGTTTATTTCACTGAAAAATGTACTACCAAATTACTATAAGTTTGATGTAATGAAATAATTGCTTTATGCCTTTACGTAAAATCAAACTTTCAAGACATTTTTCTTACCAAAAGGTATGTAACCTCCTAACGCGGATGGTTAATGGTAAATTTCTCCAGTTTGCTATTCGTGACCGATGCTTTGGCTGATTCAATCAAAGTATTTGAGTAAATCATATGCAGGCATCGAAAAATAACATAATATTTCACCAACTTCATGCTCATTATAAATTGGGTCATTAAATGAAGAATAAAATTTTTTTTACGACATAATCCTATAAAGCTTACCTTTCTAAATATAGTAGTATATGTGTTCAGCCCATAAAACTTGAGAACGATTTTTAATTAATTTTCTATGAAACTGTAAAATTCTTCCTTACTTGACACTATCGGTCTTTCTTGACAATTAATTTAGCAAAATGGGTTAGCAATTTTGACCGTTATCCCGGTAGTTCAATGGAAGACATGGTCGTAATAATTCAATTCCATGAAATATTTTGTTTTATATTTTGTCTACAATAAGGCGAAAAATGTTCGATGACGATATCTTTAACGCCAACTGAATCGGAAAACAGCACTCCAAGGCTTGGCACTTACAAGCATGTCAGCAGTGCGGTAGCTCTAGACTAATCATCCAGCAATATCATTTATTTGACCACTAAACGACCTCTTCCTGTAGTCTCATGAACCAGCACTATAGGTTCACACGGAGCAGTAACAACACACATATTAAAATATTCCATTACAGCAGCGCGCCAGAAAGTGTGATGCGAATTTTATCCAGCGCGCACCCGCAAAGCGAATCATAATTGTGAGTAATAATAGGCCAATTGCTGCCACGATTTTCAATGATGCTGCGGTTAGGCTTTATCTCGCGCACCGTTCGCTGACGGCTGGAGAATGGACCATTAAAATCCGCAACGGTGACGACGACGCGCGTGCCTTCCAGTGAGCATCGCCGCAGTCAGTAGCAGCAGTAGTACATATATGGGTTCTCATACAGGCTGCATGCCTAGCCAGATTGCCCTATACGGACGGGAGCAGCAAATCAAATTCATAATGGCCAACGGTTCATGCTAACCGTCGCTGTTTTATTAAGCTATAAATCATGAATTAAGTGGCTTCTATAAAGTGTAGATTATATTGATACACTTGATCACGTGCTCTGGGACACAGTGCCTAGTCAGGCTGATTGGGGTTTTCGTTGTGTCTTTCCTTTCTGCGCTCAGGGACGGATCTGATTTCAGACTGCAAACTAATAATCACGATCAACGTCCATCAGGAATGTGTTTCGATCACAAATTAACATTTTCCGCCTCTCACTGCCTCATAAAAAATGGCAAAAACGGTATATCCCAAATAAGATCCATACTACCTAATATCTCGCTAGGATAATTACCATAGAAATACAATTTCAATTTCTCTACCATCGACCCTGGTCGTAACTATAGGTTTCACTCATAACATCCAATGACCAAAGAACAATCAAGATCGTTCGGATTGGCCTCCTGCTGAGTCAATTCTGAACATTTCGTCGAGATTATTTTTATATCCGCAGCCCGACTAGACTATTCGTTATAAAGTATTATCATTAGTTTTAGGCCGGCGGGGAGCAATGTGGTGCGCTTGTACCTTTCTGCAGAGTAGAGTACATACTTGAACTCAGTTGGCTGTTCCGCCACGCTTAACCGTTCACTTCTCAGCGAACGTGCACTATGAATCACCCAAAACGGCCTGCACTAGTCCAAACAAATACATTACAAAATCATAATAATAAACTCATTATGTTGCCATGTTTATTATTTTGCATACATGCACTTAATTAGAATCCTACTTTAATGGGCTAACTGGCTCCTAACGATCTTCCATAATAAAAACTCATGAACCGGTGTCTTTTTTTTTCTCTCTCTCTGACTTGAGGAACTTTATGCCGTGCAGTTTACCCACAAACGATTGGCAAGATTGGCGTTTAGCGATAGCGCCACTGAACCGGCTCCCACCATCCCTGGTGCGAGCATAGCAGGAACCCACTCTGTGGTCCAAAACTGCCAAATCAAAGTCCCACACTGTACGAACCGAGCTGTCTGCTGGTGCTGCTAAACACAAGATTTTGCGCTTCGAATCCGGTGGAACTCATAAATAAAGCCGATATCTCTAGACCATAAATTTTTCTCGGGCACACCGCCCCTCAACACCCGCGAAGTAGACCCCTCAGTGAGTCTCACTGAAGCGTGCAACTTAGTGTGTAATGTGGGTAAAAAAATACACAGCAACAAAACAGAGTTTGTCGGTTTGGCAGTCAGTTTGAGGTCCTAAATGTGCAACAACGGCTGCCGTTGTGACGGTAAAGCAAGGGCCACGTCGTGGCAGTACTGTAGCAAATGTGGATAGAGTGTCAATAAAGTAGTGAGATTTGTTGTGATTTATGACAAGATAGTAAGAAATCATGATTAACATTTTCTTAAACTGATTCATTTGTTTGTTTATGTAACTGTTAAGTCTCATTTAAGGGTGTCCCGACGAGTTCTCGAGCGCCGCTTCCGCGGTCGTTTAAAACAAAACCACAAAAGATATTCGAAACTGTTTATTTCTTCGTTTTATTTACCTGTTTGATATGCATTCGGTCTTGATCGGGTTTTAAAAAATTTCGAATCAAATAAGGGTCCATAATTTGCTGGAATTTTACCAATTATCAAAATATTTTTAACTTAAACCACTTTTGTTTGTCTGTGCGTCAAGGGCACAAAACCTATTAATACTAATTAGTAGGGCATTGTAATTTTTTTTTGAATTCTCAAAGTCCTCCCCTCTCATATTGTGACAAATGTCAAAGTAAGCCAAATTTCACATCATTTGGACAATTTTTGAAATTGGTAATATGGGAAAATATGGAGGAAAAATATATAAAATGCTATAACTTTTGAAGTAGCAATCAGAAAATTACAATTTATACCTCTTTTTAAAGTAAATAACCTTAGTATTGGAAGGGAGGCATTCCTGTTTCTGGACAAATAGGGGAAAGTGGGGTACTGGGTCATTTTGGCCCCCAAAACCCCTATTTTTAATAATTTTTCTGCTCCGTGATGCAAATCAAACATATTGTGGAACTTTTCTAATGTGAAAAAATCTCAGAAATCTAACGGAACATTTTCGACCTTTGTCCGAATACGGGAAGTTGGGGTTATAGGGCCTTTTGTCATTAATATTAAATTTTATCATTTTCTCGTGCATATATCTCTATTATTCTTCAATCAATTCTCATAAAATGTACCTTGTTAAACGTGAAAAATCGTTAGGAGTACAATAAAAATAGATTCGTTATCGGTAAAATTCAGAAACATCAAATTATCTGATATATAGTCTCGATTTCACATTTTTATCATAAAATTGCACATATTAACTCCATTTAACAACAAAATTCTTATTAAATTTACTACTTTTGGTGTAAAATACGCTTGAGGATCGCATAAGAAAAGTTTCCATCCTGGAAAAATAGGGGAAGTTGAGGTATTAGGACATTTATCGAAAAAAAATGTGATTTGTAGAGTTAATATCCAAAAATTTGATGTTTCTGAATTTTACGGAGGGGGGGGGGGGTGGTTTTAAGGGGGGCCTTTGAGAATTGAGTTTTTTTTTTGCAATGCCCTACTAATTAGTTATTAGAGAGGCGCTTCGCGTTCCTCTCATGAGAACTTCTTTTGTTGCGGGACATCACGCAGGACTAGTGGTTTGCTCAGAAACACAAATTGTGTTTTCGTTTTTAGGAGCTAGCGTCAATCCTGGCGCTGGCTTAGTTCTGTCACAAAGTTTGTGTCGAATTCTGATGAGAGGAACTCGAAACGCCTTTCCATTAACTAAATTTAAACATGTTGTTTAAGAATTCGAAAATAAAACTATACAGCCAATACATAAACACAATGTATGTTTCATGGAAGCTTTATAGCCACCCATAAAACTTAGTTACACTTCTAGCATGTTATAAAATTTCATATTTGGGCTTCTTGTACCATCGAAAAAATCCCAAAAATCGAAATCCCCAAATTATTCTTTTTTATGCCTCGTATGGTGGATTTACCTCTTATCAGATTCAATTTGATTTGGGTTATGATTTTGAGTTTCTTAGACATGGCTGTTTTGTTCAAAACACGCCGTGTTTTAGCTTTCAAATAAAATATTTCAGTCTACCTTCTTCTTCTGTCCGAGCCAAGTGAATAACAGCTAGCAGCCTCTCAATCTAGTGTACATTGTATCGAGAATAAAAGAGAACACTGCACAGTGTTTTAAAATGTCGTTTTCGTGCTCAACATTAATAGCGTCTTAACCGTTAACTTTAGAAGGAAGAAGTTTTTGTTCTTATGATTGCGCATCCACAGGAGTATACCACGTGCACTAAATTGATTGTTCAGTCGAGCTCCATGTGCGAACATGGTTAACATAGTGTCGTGGTACTAGTTGTTTCTTTCGTTCCACCCATTATCACTAGAATTGACTCATTTTGCTTGGTAAACGCGTAGCATCTTCCATTCGTATACGGATTTGATATAGGCTAACATACGAAGTACATGATAGCTGGAAGAATACGTGGGACCAATAGTGATGTTGGTGGTGAAGTGGTGTTAGGTGGTGATAAATTTGAAGTAGTGGGAGAATTTGTGTACCTTGGAACGCTAGTGACGTGCGATAATGGGATCGAAGTAGACGATGGCCGAGAAAAGTTGTGCAAATTTTACATGCATCAAATTTGTGTTCGGAATATTCAAATAAATAAAATAAAACCTGTTTTAATCCACCTAGAGGTGCAATTGTACCTTTCTCATTTCTCCAAACTATGATTTAATAGCTGGTTCGTACAATATAACATTATGGAAATGTCTTTCATTCTTATTACACTTGGTAAGTATATATAAGAGCACCTTTTTGCATTCATCGCGGTATCGGTTTGAATCGGAATTTTCTATGTGATCGCACTCCACAACCCGTAACTCCGCAGCCGGAAGTCGGATGGAGATGGAATTTAGTATCAGTTTCCAGGGACGCAACACCTTTTATTTGAGACTAAGTTGACCAAATCGGTCTAGTCTGAGGTATTACGATTGTACCGATTTATATAGGAGATTCCAGTGTATCCTTACTAACACCCCTGTAACTCCGGAAGCAAGAGTCAGAACCGAATGAAATTCAGCAGCAGTCAATGGTATTACTGTATCTTTCAATTGAAATCAAGTTTGTAAAAATCGGTAGAGAATTCGTTGGGGAATGGGTGTGATATTAGCTTAGCAACTTGGCGGGTTCCCCGGAGGCGTCATGAACCGTCATAGGTGGCCAATGTGGTCAAAGCTGCTTTGATTGATCATTAGTGATCTAGACCCGCCTCTAGAGTAATGTTACATCAATTTTAATATGTTTTACATCATTTGAACATCATGGTGGTACCAGTTTATATGGGAATTTGCTGTGTGACCGCACTCTTCAACCCGTAACTCCGGAACCGGAAGTCGGATCAACTAAAAATTCAATAGCAGCTTATGGGAGCGTTATACCTTTCAGATGAAACTAATGCGAAAATCGGTTCAGCCATCTCTGAGAAAATTGTGTGAGTTTAAATGACACACACACATACACACACATACATACACACACAGACATTTGCCGATCTCGACGAACTGAATCGAATGGTGTATGACACTCGGCCCTCCGGGCCTCGGTTAAAAAGTCGATTTTTACAGTGATTGCATAGCCTTTCTTTATATGAGAAAGGCAAAAAGTGATCAATGGCTTATTTCTAATCTAGCTGCTATATGAACTCAGGTTAGTGTCGCTGGACGCAACTGTTGAGGCTTTCTGGAAGCCAGACCTGAGGTGTCCGGTAGTCAATAGTGACAGGTTTGATGAAAACGTGCAAAGGAGTAATCGGAATAAGGTCGAACTAGATCAGCTGGTGCACTGCGGACTATGTGTGGGAGACCAGGTATTTGCAGTCCTGTTGACTGCAATTACACTCCTGACAATTGGTCGGAGCTAATTTGGACGTGGTAAGAGAAAGTATGATTGGATGGCGACACAAGGTAAGAGATGGGAGAAGGGACCAATGAATCAAGGTTGCAAAACCGAAGGAAATGGTATCTGTCTTTGAAACTAAACGATTCTGATTGGACGGATAAACGGTGTAATAACCACAGAGTGTTCTTTTAATGTCAAAGCATAAGCGTTGACCTTACATACCAATCAATACCCGGGAGAATTTTACTCTTCTTTGCACAGTTTTGTTTGCATTGCTTGAATTTTAGAGTTCCAGCATTATGAGAGGTGTTGGTTGACTATCTTAAATGTATTAGAAAATACAAACGTATGCTACTTATAGATATATTGTTAATCCATTAATGCCCAAAATTAAATTCAGATTTCTACTTACATTAAGTAGCTGTTAATAATTAATAATTTTTATCTTTCGTATGTGTGTGTTTGTTTGAGGAATCACTGTTGTTTTGAGCCAAATAGAAATAGCAATGACTTCTCAGTCGATTTTTAGTGTCGGTTTGACCAATTGTGAAATAAACGGTACAGTTATTTGTGTTTTTCGTCAATGCTCAACGAACGCGGAAAGTTTCTGTTTTCATGATCCTGTACTGCCCATTAGGACATGGAAGTCCTGTATGGATTTTTGTCGAAAGTGAGTTGTCTGTTGGTTTGTATTTTTTATGCGTTTTTTGTTTATATTACTACTAATTAGCCGATTTCGCCAATTTTCTCTATTGTTTCAGGGCGAGTAAGGGCGCTATAACCCTGGCTTATTAGCCAGGGCAGGGCTCAATACTTCTGTCCCATCCCAGGAACCTAGGACCAAAGGAGTGACATTGACCCTCTTAGCAAAGTCACTCTCAACGATTTATCAAACCCCCATCAAATTGAAACGGTTGTGTACGGTTGTCCACGTTTCTTCCTTATTCAAGGTTCAAAATAATCCGTTGATTAAACTATTCATTGAATGAATAATTTGATGGCCGTATAATTTTGAATCATCTTTATTTTGTACGCTTTAATGCTTGTGTCATATTCAATATGGGCCACAAACATTAATATAGACAAGAAAAATTGAGGACAAACGGACAATCCCTACATGTATTGGCTGTGTATGTGTAGACTAGACTAGACTAGACTAGACTTGGAACTCTAGTGACGTGCGATAATGATGTTACCCGCGAGGTGAAAAGGCGTCTTGCAGCTGCAAATAGGGCTTTTACGGACTTTGTAGCTAGCTGAAGTCCCATAGTTTGCAGACGAAGACAAAATTCGCGTTGTACAAGACATTGATAGTTCCGGTTGCCTTGTACGGCCATGAAACGTGGACGTTAAAGGAAGTTGATCGTAGAGCGTTCGGTGTCTTCGAACGTGCTGCGAATAATACTCGGCGGCAAAGAAGAAAATGGCATCTGGCGGCGTCGTATGAATCACGAGTTATACCAAGTATATAAAGGAGTGGATATTGTCAAGCTAATAAAAAACGGCAGGCTGCGGTGGGCTGGTCAAGTGGCACGAATGCTGGAAGAACGACAGGTGAAGATAATATTCAGTAGAGAACCGGGAAGAGACCGACGACTCCGTGGCAGGCCGTGTACACGATGGCTGTTTGTAGTAGAAGAGGACCCAAGAGCACTCAATGTCCAGGGTGACTGGAAGAGATTGGCCCAGGACCGGGTCCAGTGGAGGAGACTTCTTCACTTGGTGTAGATTCAACGAAGCGAATTGTTGCCCATCAAGTATCAAGTAAGTATGTATAGGCTAATGTACTTATTTTCACCCTCTTAAGGAGAGTACTTCGCTAATACATTAATTACTCGGACTACAATCGGTGGAATGCGCGTAAATTTGTATCTACAGCCTTGCTTTGTTGTCAAGAACCAATATAATAACACAAATGCCCTGAAAGCGATGCAATGCTCGTGTTTCAGCGCAACGAAAACTCGAATCGAGTAACCCAAATGTTGCCTTACCATTTGACGCAATGCGTTGAAGAAATGTAGAAGTCGCTGCTCTCACAAACGGATGTCAATCTCGATAATCATATGATTACGGCAAGAGAGCCAACTATAGTTATTGAACGAGAAAACTACCCTCTTTTGTTTACTACCAACATCTGTGATTGGCGAGTAATGGTTTGTCCAGAATTGGCTCTTGAAGTGAATTTTAACAGTTGGCTTTTGGTGCCTAATCATATGTTAGTTAAGAAATGGATAGGGTGATAATAGAAACAAGGCAAAAATAGGCTCATTACCCTACCTAATATGTTTGCGGTTGCATGAGTGCATGATAGCAATTTGTGCTTTCGTCGCGTAAAGACGCAGCAAAAAAATTACGCGAATCGATGGAAAGCGCAACGAAGGTTTATTATTTTCGTTCATTGATTCCATGTGATTCATTTCCACCTACCCTATCCTACTTAGGTTCTTCTTCTAAGCCGTACTACAAAGACTATTTATAAATGAATACATTGCCATTCAAAATACCGGCGCAAAAACGCATATAAGTTTAAACAAAAAATTCCGATTCTTGCTTCGATATATGATTAAGAACACTGCATTCACTACATTTATATGTGTACTTTAGAAAAGTTACAATAATGGGAAAATAAAACTAGAAAGCTTTTTCTATACATAGAATGTGACTGTATTGTCAAAAACTTAATTTCACCGGTCTGGATTTTTACCGCACATAATCAATTTTTTTACAATTTTTCAAGGTTGAAATTAACCCATAAAGATTTAAAACAGTTCCAGCTATTAGTTCAGTTCTTTCTTCAGATCTTCTTAAATTAATGTAATCAGATTCGATAGCCAACTTCAAATAAAATGACCTGATAAGCAAGACGAATTGGGTAAATATGTATTATTTGATTATACATACTTACCTAAACTGTACGAAAGAAATGTACTAAGAAATGAAATATTTCACACTAAGTAGGGTGGTCCTACGTCTACAGTTCGTGCAATTCCATAGGGCTGTTTTAGGAGTTTTTATTCAAAAAATTGTGCACAAAATCAAGTCGTGGTACAGGCCAATTTCTGGTATACCAGGATGGATCCAGAAAAAAGCTCCTGGAATTGCTAGGTGCTTCACGTTGGATCTCAAATTTTCAAGTCCAGGTGGCCAGGAGTAACCTTTTTCAGCATTGCGAGAGAAGCACACATTTTGATCAAAACAAGTTTTTGTATTTCTTTACCCCAACAGTTTTAAGGGAAAATATTTTTGGATCCCAACATGCGCTAGAAACAAGGTAGGTATGGTTGGGTTAATGGCTTTATGTGATGTAATTGGTGTGTTTTTCACTGAGCCCTGTAACTAACGCTGATTTTGTATATTTTCTCAAATACTGTCTATAACAAAATCATCCTTTATGCAGAGCATTTCAAATCATTATAACGCTTGCAAGTTTTTTTCCATTGTCAATTGCCAGTTTGAATTCAACTTGCTTCTCCGTTAGGTGACCGTTTGAGCCACAACCATCAACCACTGTCAGATTCCCCAGTTCGATTCCAAGGACTGGTTCCAATTATAACAAATGCGAATAAAATTGCATCGCTGAATGGAGTCCATTTATCAAGAAACATCCCACAACACTACCATGTTTAAATGGATTCTCAATGAACCTCCCAATAAATTATTCACTGTTTCGCAAACTTACCCCGCATTAATAATCGAATAATAAAATCCACTGCCAGCTGGAGCAGTACCGCCGTGAAGGCGCGTGATGGAATCCGTTCAAGGTGTGATTGCCGGGCCCTACCGATAGGTGGTCCCTTAAGAACGAGCAAACGGTCGAGATTGATGCGGGTGAATAATTACGACGCGGAAAATCCGATCAATCGGTGCGAGCAGGCCGCGTGACTGGTTGGAACATTTTGCACGACACGATTGCAGCCCACCGCGTAGAAGGATCTGCATGACATTTGGCGCCACGAGCTGAGCAAATCTCAAGGGATGAGAACGAAAATAAATCGATTGTGACACAGAATGTGACATGAATTGAAGATCACACAGGGCGAATGTGCAAATCGAGAGATCAAGCCTCGCTGCGAGTGGACGGATGGATAGATGTAACTTATTCAATAATGCATGTTTATTAAATTCGACACAGATCGTAATTGTTTCAATATTTCAAGATTTTGTTGAAGGTTGGAAAAAAGTAATGGCACCTGTAAGTTTTATCTTCTACAGAAATAGCAATGAAACACGTTCCAGTAGTGCATTTCGAGTTAGTAAATTGATCACTAGCATGATGATCCAGTCTAAAAGTCGATCGCTGTCTAATTGGTACTGTGGACCACTTTGGGATGCGCAAAGGTAGATTTTGTGTCGAAATATTTGTATATCATATTGTATTCATTTCTTTCTATGTTCAATCGAACTTTCAACCTTCTATTTTTGTAATGATTTATTCTTTCTCCTATCTTAATGTTGTTAAAATATTAACATATTGGAACTACACAACTATTCACAGTGGGGTTTTTCAATATTCTCACTCTTGTGTAGTTCCGAGGATTTTATATGTTTATCACGAACATCCATGACGCCTATCTACCCCAACGGTCGTTTAATGATCGACGCAATGGGACGTCAGAAACAATATTGTATCAGTTGGTCAGTCACATTCAACTAGTAGTAATCAACATGGCGAGTACGATTCGTCAAAACTAAAAAGCAGAAACATTTCAGTGACTGTTGTGCAAGCAATCGAAAGTTCGTATAAGAGAGCTACTTAAACTTCTCGTTCTCATTATCCAAACTATGTCAGCTTCCTATAGGTAGCGGTATAATCGGCTTTCAAGTTCCATTAAAGTTTAAGCTGCTTGAAAGTTCTTTAGATGAACTTTATAGTGTTCTTTTCAAATATTATCTTAATCTTCGTTTAATGGTTGCTCGAGAAAGGGCGTTAGCTATCCGATGCAATCTGACAAAATGTATGCACCTTATCGAGAAGACACCGGGCTCGCCGGACTTCAAAGTATCGGCAAACTTGCGTAATAAAGTAATCAAACTGAGAGAGGAAGGCTCTCGTATACGAAGACCGACGGGTCCAACAAGCTGAATTAATGCCATGGACCCGACTCATAATCATTATGTAGCCATTTATATCAATTGGAGCGGCTACAGTTTTGCAAACCGGTAGCAGCAGTTGATGGCTATAACATATTTTCCAAGGGGTTTCCAACAAGCCAACATAGTGAGACTTAATCAAAGATTACTTTGATTTTTCTAAATAATTCGGTAATCCATTGATTACATTGGTAATCAATAATAATCAGGGTAATTGTCTTTATTCCTAAAATATTCACGTAATCCACCATAGGTACAATGTGATCAATTAATCATAAAGTAACCGTAAAATAATTCGAAACTTCAAGACCAATTTTATTTAGATTTTCACCTATTAGCTCTCATTTTTTAAATATTTTTTCAGTTATTCCACATATGAATTTCACAAGATATTTTACTAGTGGTTTAATGGCACTCTCATATACTTAAATTTCAGTCAAAACCTGTATTTCAGAATATATCAAAATGATTGGGCCACAAACTCGAGTAATAACTAACGAGGTATAACGATCCTCATTGCCGGCTACAAGGTACTCTTGTGTTCTGTATAGTAAACTACGCCCGTTAGCGATATCCTTTATAGGCGAATACCAAAACGGGTGTTTAAACATTTTAGTTTTTTAAATATCATCGACAAAAAGGGATTAATGATAAACTGGGTCATATAATAATGTGAATAAGAAACAGGATTTGCCTACTTTCAAAAATAGATTTTGTATTAAATGTTACTGGATCAGTCTGACATGCATTCCCCGTTGTGTTTTTCGATTTAGAATCTTTTTAGATTTTGGCATTTGTCACACAATCGTCATCCCAAAAATGGCTTACGTTTTACCCTCTATTAAATATTTTTTCACTCCCAGTAAGCACGTTACGAAATAATATCTTTGATATTTTTTATTCAGTTTAAATTCGTTAAGTTTCAGTTTAGCTAACTTCCCCTCCACAAAATGTTACATGCATTTGACAAACCATTTATTCTCATTTTTACAGACGACTTTTCGGCCTTTTTTATCTATTGACCTATTCCACTTAAATTTTAGGAAGAAAATAATCCGTGAATTTCTATTCTTGCTAGACTTATTCCAATTTAGGAGGAAAACGTTTGCATGCCTGATGCTGCTTTTAATAACTCGTCGTGGTGTTTTGAAACCACAAAATACAGAAGTCTAAATGTCGCGTTAGGGGACGACATTGCAAAATATTGAATCTTCTAGTTACTCTTGCATTCATCATGAATCCTGCTTTATTTCAAAATGCAGTATATTACATCGTTGCAGATATGTATGAGATTATATTTTCAAGGTATCATATATATTTTTTTAAAACCTGAGATTATTTTTTATATTAATTTAATGGCCATTCCAAAACTAGGAATATTGATATTATACAAAAGTTTTTAATTGAATTTCCTTAGGCCTAAGATATTGACTGAACTTCATTTACAATAAGGGAGGCAATTCGGAACATTTTTGAGGAATTTGAAAACATTTTATTTTCTTTTGAAATACATTGACAACGGAGTCATTCACAAGAGCGACATTCACAAAAGGAGTGGTAGAGTTCATATTAGAGACAGAGAATAGCGGACATCGACGGCAGGGAGAGGATGAACGCAAACTCACACCGTTATTAGCATTTGCTTTTCGATAGTGCAACATTAGATTTTCTAAGAAACTCGTAGTAGAGATCAAACAATGTTAGAAAAAAAAGTAATACTAAATTTTGGATATTTATCTCCAGCATACCCAGTACCCAAAAGAAATCGTTTAGTTAGGATCTGGCACGACAATACTCATCTCATGACCAGACAACACATTCAATGTCGTGATATCCCGTCGTGACAAGCTCCAAACCCCGTTCTAATGCGCTCTCTCTAGCTAAGGTGGAGCTAGAGTTTGCGCCTTCTCAGCCTGGAATGGAGTAGTTGGAAGGGACCCAAACTAAGGTAATCTGGAATGGTTTTTCAGATAAAACACTCTGAAGATTCTGTGTTTTCCCCAGAAAATTCGAGGAGTGCTATCGACTCTTCATCGAACAGAGATCCTCTATAATTAAACTATCTGTAACGATGAACTAAAACTCTATGAGCAGAGTGTCAACGATCCCAAGGATATACTAAATTGCGGCTAATTCTAAGATATAAACGGTAGAACAGTAAAATTTTGAATGAATATGCCGTCGAGCTTGGACACATTAGAGCACCTTACCATATTTTTGTTAATGTACGAAAAAATGGATCCGCGCAAAAAATTACAAAACATTAATCGTCATCATTTACAAACAAATTGTACAAAAGGGGGCTATGATATGAATCCTGAAGAAGACCCACTTGCCAAATTGTGATGTTCGTGAATCGTCATGCGAAAGATAGCAAGTTGTTTAATATCGGTGCTGACAGAGCCGTAGCGTGGTTATCTTGTGCCCTTGGCAGAGTCTCAGTTTTACGCCCCTTTCAGTTCGCCTTTCGAGTAATAATTTAGTGTGAACTTGGAAATTGCACACATATCCGGACTTATTTAGTGACTTATCTACACTTAGTCAATGAAGCAAATAAAATTTTCAGTGCTCTCCCAAGACTAGCGTCCTTGGTGGGAAATTGTTCAACGTTGTGGCACCAAGAGAACTTTATTTGAATATTTGTTCCTTCACCAACCGTTTCATTTATTTCCAATGTCTGGAAACCTCTAACAACGCCGAAAAACTCGATATCTAAAAGATTCGATCGCAAATCGTTCGTGTTTGACTATCGTTCATTTTAAGTAAATTATCGCACAAATCTTGAACTGTTCATGTGTGGAATCAGTTGACGGTGGGTGTTTGATGGCAACGGGCGGGGTATTTATTCAGGAGACTGTATATCAAGACCAGTATACTGAGAAGACAATTTTTAGGAGCTGTGAACTGGTTAGTCAATTGATGAGTACGGTGCATATCAATAGATTGGAATTAACACGAATTAGCATCCAGCCATACATCGAGAAACGATAGGCGATCACACTTTTGTTTTATTATCTCCTGACTCGTTTTTAAATTTCTAGCATCTCCCGTAATTTCTGTCTCACCGTTCCTATTCTTCAAGTTTTCACTTTTCGCTGGGTTCTAGGCTCGCGTATAAATGAATTCTCCTGAAAAAGACAGTGGGATAAATGGATGTCGAACAAGATTCACCATCGAAGAGAGTCCGATTCTCGTTTAAAAAATCATACGTATTAAACTAGGTCGTGCCATGTTTGATCTTCGTTCGGATCAAAGATAAGTACTCTAAAGCTTTCGACAAAAAATTCAGCCGCTACAGAATGTTTTACCACATAAACTCAGAATAGTGATCTCCTATCTAAAGCAAGCAACTGACATTATAAACGACAAGTTTTATCTGTAGGACTACCATGTCCACATGTCTGTTCATATAGTTGAGATCGACGGTGGGGTTACTGAATCGATCTGATCTTGCAAGGGGTGAATAGGCTTTTTCAAGGACCCCTTTCTCCAGTGAGTGAGATTTTGAATCACAGGATGGAATGAAATTGTATGCCCCTCCAAACTCGTATCGCGTCTGCGATTGTGTTGTCTAAGCAAATGTTCTTCGACAAGGTTCGTCTGCGTGTTCATACCGCGCGTCATGTTTTGCATTAAATGCAAGAAAACGATCCCCTTGTGCGGACATCTGTGACTGTTTCTTCTGTTCTGTACATCAGGAACAACAAAAATCCCAAACATTTCAATCAGAGTTGCATTTTAGTGCAGGATTGGTTGGGTCTAGGATAGTTGCCGAGAACGTTATGATTTTGGGTAACTTTTAGCGGCACTGAGGAGACTTCAATTTTCACGGTACGGGATGGAGTTAAATCTTCACGATGATAAAATATCTAACTTTCTTCACGATCTTTTCTACAGCATTAAGGAGATAAATCATAAATTATTCCTCGGTCTTTTCATTTCGAGCAAAAACTTATGATTTATCTTCACTTATTTTATAACACAGATCAAGATTTCAGTGCCCCTCTAAGGTTAGCACCCTTGACGCGGGCCAACCGCACGCTACGGGCCTGCATGCTGATGCAGCCCCTCGATATCCGAAAAGACTGATGTGTTTTTCTCTTTGTGAGCCTGGTCATTTGAATTTCCCTTGCAATCAACACAAGAAAATCGTTTAATTATTAGTTGTTGAAGATTGTGTATAATAAATGATAAATAAACAAGCAAACAACAGTTTCTTATTTATCCGAATTGTCGTTTTGATTTTTTGTCAGTTCACATACATTGTGGCTTCTAAAGTGAAAATGATCCAGCAGAACTAGAATGGTTAAATGGATTATCTAATAAAATAGCGATGAGCAGATTCCACTTAAAATAATCGAATAATCTGAAGTAATCCCAACAGGAATTCACTTTGATTCCAAGTAATCTAGAGTAATTGAGGAATTTTACAGTAATCGTGTAATCAATTATTAATCGGACTTTCGAAAGAATAATCTTTAAAACCATGAAATACTCTAGGTAATTTTTTTCGTGAGTGACATGTAATCAACGCTGTTGGAAACCCCTTGATATTTTCGTTTAACATATTGACCGAATACCGGCATAGGTGAATATTTATTTCAATTAAGACAGAGAAGCTACGCCGCAAGAGATGCAATCCGTCACGGTCGGCATTCAAGCTGGCGCAAATTGGAATCTAAGCGCCACCGATTTCCATACGAAATGCATTTGTGCGGTCATTATGAACCGGTTAATCGTAAATTTTACGACGCAGCCGGGCAACGGTGAGCGTGCATTTGTGTGATAAATAAGCGTCGCCCATAGAAGAGGCTGTAAATCACATCACGCCGATTCCGAGCCTCGACCCGGACCAGGAAAAGAACATTCTATTCACATCGGTGAATGCAAATGGCTGCCAGTCGGTCAACACTCGACAAGCTTGAGGCCAATTATACGAGCGTACATATGCAAAACTGAACACTTCTTGCTTACAATCATGCAGCGGTGCCATCAGTGACCTCGCAGCTCCATTAAATATACCGCAGCTTTTCCTCGTTAGAACGTTAACAAACCGTAACTCACGAAATGGCGAAATATTTTCATATTTCCATTTAATTTTACGTGTAAGAGTACTTTCCATGGACAAACGACATATGAGGAGTAAAATGACGTGTGAAATTCAATGTCATGTAACATTAAAATCAAATGTAACATTATGTCATTTTTGTCAGGGTCAGGAGTTATAAATTTGCACGATGTTTTGTTAGGTTTGTTTTGTTAGGTTTGAAAAAAAAAATGTTCCCAAAATCGTGAATGAGGTGCCATGAATTCTGGAACAATCACGTTTTTACGTTACGAAAACAGGACCATGAACAAAAGTCATAATTATGTTCAACTTCCCTTTAGTAACGCCAGCCAGTAGTGGAAGTATTGGTTTTTGTTTTGAGAACTTCAGTGACGGTTTCCACCCTGTCACAACCAAAGCGATTTTCTGTACGTGAACTAGTTCACAAAATCAAAACATTCTGGATATTTTCTCGTGAACTATTTCATGAACCTCGAAATTTTATTCATGAATCAATTCAATTCTCGTGAACTAATTCATGATTCCTAATATATTAGTCACGATCCGATATCCGTGCTCGTGAAATAGTTTACAAATTCATGAATTCGTGATCTGGTGCCCGTGAAAAAAATCACAAAATTATAAAATATAATTCATGTCTAGTCTAGTCTAGTCTACACATACACAGCCAACACATGTAGGGATCCTGGAAAATTGCAGACGTTCGTCCATAATTTTTCTTGTCATTATTAATGTTTGTGGCACATATTGAATATGACACAAGCATTAAAGTGGCCTGGCCAACTGTGCAGCGTACAAAATAAAGATGATTCAAAATTATACGGCAATCAAATTATTTATTCATTGAATAGTTTTATCAACGGATTTTTTTGAACCTTGAATAAGGAAGAAACGTGGACAACCGTACACAACCGTTTCAATTTGATGGGGGTTCTGATAAATCGTTGGGAGTGACTTTGCTAAGAGGGTTAATGTCACTCCTTTAATTCCTGGGATGGGACAGAGGTATTTAGCCCTGTCCTGGCTAATGAACCAGGTTATAGCGCTTTTACTCACTCTCTGAAATAATGATAGAGTAAATTGACGAAATGATAGAGAAAATTGATTAGACATAAAGACAAAAGCGCCTAAGCAACTAAAAGCACGCAAAATATTTTCACTCATTTAATCGTCTAATGAAAAGTGATTCTTATTTCAATCCTGCGAGTTTTGGTTTAATCACTATTTTGTTGGCATATTGGTAGGTATGAGTTTTGAGAGAAATACTACAGAAGCACGTAATCAAGTTCACGTCAAATTTAGGGAAGGATTAGATATCAATAAATATATAGTAATATTTGCATAATAAAATAATCAGAACGAGCTCACCGATAATAAAATCCTCCTTGTTTCGATTCCTAAGGCAGTTTTGGTGTATGTCACCCCTTTCATTTTGTCGGCAACTGCTGAGATGCAGTATACTTTCTACTTCTGCCCAAGTCAGCCGTACAATCGAACCAAGTGAACAAAAACTAGCAACCTCTCGATCTAGTGTGCATTGTCTCGAGAACAAAGGAAACTTTTAATTTATTCTTGCCATCATGAGTAAAGTTGACGAAAAATCTCTGCTCCGACCCAACGCAGCGGTTGTTGACTTTAAATTCTGTCACCCGTGTTTTCGTGAAGTGGAATACCTGCTGAAGGTGAAGATGCAGCTTAAGCTCAAGGAGGTTATGTATCTACAGTATCATCATCTTCGTGATGTCGTACTCATAACATTCAACACGTTAGCACAAGCCGAACGTTTCGTTTTGCAGAACAACTTAAAGCACGTGGCTCAAAGTGATAAAGTTGGAATTAAGATTCCCGTGCATATGAAAAAGACTATGTAGATGTAAAGTTACATGACCTATCACCACGTACCCCTTCTGATCTAATCGCAAAATACATGTCGCAATACGGCGAAGTAGAATCAGTTACACGTGATACGTGGAGAAATTTCTTCCCGGGTACACCTAACGGTGTTCTTGTGGTGAGGATGCGAATCGAAAAACCTATCCCCTCCCACTTGACTATTAAACTCAAAACCCACGAATCTACTATTAATCAAACTACGTTATGCACCCATGAGGGGCAAACTCCCACGTGCAAGTATTGTAATCAAACAGCACACCACGGACAACCTTGCGCGGAAGATACAGAGGAGAATGCATCTCTATCGATTGCCAACGAATCCACGGTAAACCAACCCAAAAAAGAGTTTTCAATACCAATACCTGAACCACAAACGGTTGCCAAATTTGTGGCAGCTGTTCAGTCCATATTGACAACTGCCAAAGCAGCATCCAGCACTCCAGAAACCACTGTAAGCAACATCGGTGATGAAGATAATAGCAATGACGATGGATTTACATTGGTCACCCGTAAGTGCAAGAAGCAGGAAAGAACATCTGGTCGTGAGCACCAAGGCACTTTTAACGATGATGACCTTGATGTGGAGGACAGGAGAGAATTAAATGGTCCCCATGATGCAGTAGGCGAGCCGCGAAAGAAGGTCTCCGCTCGCAATAAAAAGTTGCGCGCACGAGATCCAACGGACAATCAATAATATTTGTTTTATTTTAATTTTTTACATATTGTAAACACATAAAAGATCCACGGCTCCGTTAAGCTACCGCTATGAGCCGTGTCAAATAAACGAAATAAAAAAAACTGCTGAGATGCAACACCAGAGCCGGCATATCTGTAGGAGCCGACATCACCATTACTCCTGCTGTCGTGTCGGCGTCGAGTGGATGCTCCAGCGAAACGCCACTATCAGTGTTGCACACTGCAATCGCATCGGGTCTACGGGCGGCCCTGGGCCAGTCACCCCCTCCTCTTCTGTTGCCAACAAGGTGGCAGCAGAACCTGCCACTATCACTGATAAGTCATCGAAGGATCTCGAGGATTCACACACAGGCGACTTGACCACCGTGCTCCGGTGGTTATTCATTGGCTAGTACAGCTCCATGCACCACTTTTAAAACCATTTATTCGACGGAAATTTTTGCTCGTGAAAAAACGCGACAGTTGAAAACTCACGTCCATTTCTCACCAGAGCCTACTAGGAAAAAAATTATAAAATATAATTCATGTATACGTGAACTAGTTCGTGAATCCTAGTATAATAACCACGACACACCATTCGTGCTCGTTAAATAGTTCACAAAATCATCAAATACTATTCATGTATTCGTGAACTGGTTCATGATTCCTAATATATTATTCACGATCCAATATCCGTGCTCGTGAAATAGTTCAGAAAATCATGAAATATTTTTCATTATTCATGTATTCGTGAACTGGTTGATGATTCCTAGTACAATAGTCACGTCTGACCATTCGTGCTCCAGAAAAAAATTCATACATTGTATATATTCGGGGCGAACTAATTTTTTTGGGAACACAAATAGTTTCATAAATGCGAGGTTTATTGTTAACAATTTCAGGAACTTGGTTATGATTTTCGTAAATCGTTCAGTTCACGAAATCGTGATCTTTTGTTCATAAATTTATGAACTCATGGACTCGTTATAAAGAGTTTCTCAGATATCAAATACACATTAATTACATCAAGGTCCAATACAAATGGCCAAATCATCTGCATTGATATTTCATGTCAGGTTTGACAAAAATATATTACACTGGTAACACTACTTTATCTAAGTATACTTGTTTAAAATGTTTGAACTGTGTGCATTTATTGGTTCTATAACATTCCAATATGTTTGTGTTTTCAAGAGTATTGCGAATAATTTGAACGAGTAAAGAAACGTTCAACCAATTCAATGGACAATAAATTCGTACTACAAAATGCTGTTACTACATCCGGAGGTACGTATTTGTATTTGTATTTGCGTTTATTTTATTTTTCAAATGACCGACAATGTCTTATTGAAATTGTTTAAAACTAAATAACATTCAAATGGCACAAAAATATTACATAAGACTAACATTTAACACACTAACATTACGTTACGCATAATAACACAAAGCAAAAAAAAATTATCTTTGCGGAATTTGTAGATCAGCCAAAAGTCTCACATGTTACCGTGGAATCCAAGGAACTCCGGAATGATTACTTCGGAATTCTCGATATCGTATACCATGGGGCCAAGTTCCCTGCGATAAAGCTTTTTCCTTCAGCATTGTAACAGAAACCCTACCTAATTTCTTCTATTGGACCACTTCAAATGAAATTGTGACAATTCGTTGATAGTACAATATAATTTATTCCTTCCGTTAAGCTTCTACTAGTTCTATCCATTTCGCTCTGATGTCTGGAAAAGTTCCAACAAATAATTAGGTTTTTTTGAAACGATTTTGTCTAGAAAACAGCCCAAAGAGGATAATAAATGATTCGTAAAAATATGCGTTATAGATCACTATGCCCAGTGTTACGCTTTACATGCGTAAGCAGTAATATCAGGTTATAAAATGATGGTATTAGAATACAAAATTTCCTCCTTTATTCGATTAATAAATAATAAACAATTAATAAAGGCTGGGTTCATTGATAATTTAGAGATAATATGTATTAAACAATGTTTTAGTTAATAGGCGACTAGGCGAAAAAAATGCTCTCCTTATACCCAAAACACCAACCGCATGATTTACACGAGAATTAGCATGATTCTAATGAGAATTTTGTTTTGTAACTGGTATAATGCATATGAAGCGATATTGGTCTGGGACAAAAATTCATTAAATGGCGATTACGCCATAGAAACTTACACAAACCCACAGTTGGGAATGAATTAGTGAATTCTATGATATCGGAGTGTTCGTTTAAAAATACCTCCGCACATATACACATGTAAAAACAGCTTCTCTCGTATACATGAGCACTCTGAAAGCACTAATACACGCTCAAGGACCTATTAAATATTTCTTTTAACAAGGACCTATTTTTAACATAGAATGTGTATGCAAAGTTTGAAATAAATCGGTCAAGTGGTTTTTGAATGGCAGTTAACACCGCAAATCGTGTTTTTTCCGACACGTTCTACAAAAACTTCGCCACCGAATCGCTTGTACATATTTTTGAATGAAAAAATTATAGAATGTTATTGAAATGATGTAGTACAATGTACAAAAGTTTTGATCAATTCGCTTCAGCCATCTTTCTAAAAAGATTGGCAATAAAACTGATTTTTTTAACGCTGAAACTTTTACCCCCCCACCCTTTAAGCCGTGTCAAATGAAAACAAAAAAAAATATAACTTCGGAATCACAAGAGATAGACCGCCGAATGTTTCTGGAAAGATATGTGTCTTGGCAAAACGAACAACTTTCTAGTACAGACTGTAGCTTTATCTACGATATTTAAAAAGTTATTTTAAAAATAGTTCACAAGAGGTCATTGACAATTAAGGGGTTTTAACTTCGGAAGTATTACAAATAGAGATTAGTGGCCTTTTGTAAAGATATTCGCCAAAGCGAACTCTTAAACATTTTTGAAGATTTTATCTTGTTATTCACATTTAAAAATATCATGGCGAAAACTTCTCACGTCAAAGCGGATCAATCGTTGCCAATCGTTATGACAACACCAAATTCTATGAAACGGTTCACCAAAAAATTAGTTCCAAAAGTCAAACATTGGTGCATGTACCTTAGGTAGTATTTTTGGAATATACAACTAAATGTATTTCAGAAGAAATTAGTTTTTTTTTATTCGAATAGTGAAATTTTTTTGATCGTGCCGGATAATTGATAAAGAGGTCTTGAAGGAAGAAGGGAGGGCTTGCAAAACACAGCCGCATATTATAACATGCGTTTAAAATTTGGTTTGTGGAATGCGGTTCAGTCATCACCGAAGAACCGATGCGGCTTTAAGTGGTTACATATGTTGATGTCGGCCAAAAAATCGATTTTTTTTATTCTTCTATCGTAAAGTTCAGGTTCTTAAGAATGTTACCTCAAATTTTTATAGAGATTGGAGCAGTAGACGCAAAGTTATAGCGTTTTTCATCTTGCTCCCTTATGGAGGTGTGGCTTATACTTGAAACTTTAAACGCGATTATCTCGAAATCATGTTCCCCAAGAACGTCTTTGCAGTGACTACGATTGCCGAAAAAGTTTTCAACCGATTTTTTGGCTTGCTCATAATTTAACTGCCGTGTCCTTGAACGATTCCATTTTTTCGTCAGAATTTTCTTATTATTGTTATGAATTCTTTAATATTTTTTTTCAGGTGAAAATAGCGATTTTTTTTGGGAAAATTGTCCCCGTTTCCAAAAAGATGATTTTTTTTTAATCAATCGTTCAAGTACACCACAGGTACATATACTAATGATTTTTTTTAGTTTGATGGTTTCAATTGAGCTGTTGGACTAGAATCGTAGTCACTGCAAGCCTCTTTGAAAAAAACTAGATTCGCGGAAAATGCAATAACTTCGACAATTATTATTATTTTTAATGTTCTAAAGTGGATTTTTTCAAATTGGACATTGTACGCTAGACGTATAACAAGTGTTTCATAAAAATATGGCTACATACTTTTCCTTTTTTTCCCGCATCTCAACATTTATAACCCCTTAATTGTGAAATAAGTCCGAGACACAGGACACCCGAAATTGTCGATAGTGGGTAACAAATTGAAAGAATCGTTGATTGGCCATCAGTGATCTAAATTTGCAAATCATAGTTGGTAAATCGATCGCCTTGTACGCAACTCACCTGGGTTCGATTTCCAACCCCGCAGACATTTTTCTAAAGAGATTTTTCTAACCCGAAATGAGGCGAATGACCATAAGGTTAAAACATTCGAGGTATTATGGTTGTAACGGTTTATATGGGAAATTCTTATGTGATCGCAATAGTAAATCTGTAACTCTGGAACCTAAAATCAGATCTGAATGAAATTCCATAGTAGCCAATGGAAATATTATATCTTTCATTTGAAATCGAGTTTGTAAAAATTGGTAGAGAATTCGCTGAATAATAGGTGTGACATTAACTTAGGAACTTGGCAACTTCCCCAAAGGCATCGAGAACCGTCAAAGGTGGCCAATGCAGTCAAATCTGCTCTGCCCTTTTATGCAATTGTGACGTTTGCGCCAATAGGAATATTTTCCAGGAAACCAATTTTTGTGTTCCGTGATGTTTTCAAAAGCACGAATACTATTTCAACTATCTGTTCTGTACAAAATATGTACAATCCATCGTAGATAATAGCCAATTGCTTAAATTTTCACTTTTTCGCAAAAACCTTGCAAATTTTAGCTAACGTCACTTTTGCAAAAAATAGCGATTTCATCTCACTGTTTTTATGCAATTCTGACGTACGTATACAAACCAAATTCCCTAGTAACAATTTAGGTTTTTCGGTAGTTTTATTGCCTCTCATAAAACTTAGATTGGACTTGTAGCGTGCTATAAAACTTCAATTGTTACTTGGGTTATCAACCGTTTCAACTGAATTATCTGCAAATGATTATGAATTCATTCAAATTCTCGAGGCTATATGTGGTGATCTGGCCAGATGGTGGTTTTTGGATCTATACGGAAGTTCCGTGGGTTATGTCCGAGGGCCATTCAATACATTTTCATTAATTTTCCAAAGTTAGCTGCAAGTCAGGCATTATTATAAAATGATCTGTATATTTTATCCTACATTTATAACTATAACTTTATTTTGGTATCATGTAGGCCTTTTTCAGGCAACGTGGAAGCGGTTCTGGGCTGGAAGACCTAGTGAATACGCAATGTGCTACTCATGTTTGTGAAACATTTATACTTGAAGATACCTGCCATGCGGCACAATAACGATGATCTATAAGCAATGCAGACATGTAAAGTCATCCGGACACACGGTGAAACTTTACATCCTATTCGGTGATTCCGGATTCCTTTTCAACGGACGATATTTTAAGTGAATATTCCTGTCATGCGGCACATCAAGGCACACCAGGTTGGTTTTCTACGAACAGTGCTATCACATGTAAAGTCATCCGGGATGAAACATTTTTGTTAAACATTTTTGTCATGCGACATATCAAATAATGAAAACCCTATAATTTATGGACAATGTAAATTCAATGTCAAATAGGGACACTTTATTTACAATTCTGGAATATGGAAGTTCGGACCAAACAATTCTAGTAATTATTTCTGTCATGCGGCACACCAAATTCTGTGATCAGTGAAAAATACAATTTGAAGACATTTGGATACAGTGTTCCACTTAACGACTGGTCCCAGTAATCTGATGACTACATCTGATTGCATTTTTAGTAGATCGATCGTGTCGAAAAAAAAGTGTATTCAGGTACAAACGTTTCACAGGTATGGGTTACTCATTATGAATCCACAACGTCTCTCAGATGGTTTCAAAATTAATTTAGAGCCTTTATACATACAATTTATTAATGTTCATGTTATATTAATATCAGTCTTCATGCTGTACTTTGAAAAATTAATGAAACTGGCTTAAAATTGCCTCGTACTGACCAGATGAAATTTTCGTATAAATTTGGAGCCGGATATGTGAACAGTTCAATTCACGGTTTATGAAACTTGAATAAATTTCAGATAATTTGCAGGTGTTTTGGTTGGAATTGGTTTTGAAATTAATTGGTTGGGTACCAATTGTACACCAAAATGATGAGATATAGAACAACAGCGGTCAAGGTTTTGAACAAAACTTTCCACCAAGATACGATACGTACATTATAGTGGTATCAAAAATCCATGTTGAAAAAGGCTAAGCTTGCTGCTGCTTTTTTCTTTATAAAATATAAATGGTTCAAATTTTTTTTATCGTACTAAAAAGCTAATTTAAATACCACCCTAGCTTAATTATAATACCACCCTAGCCATTTACATCACAAAATGGTGCTTATCTAGCTCCCAACATTACATATGATACAACAGATTAAGAATAAATTGTTTTACCTTGTTGAATACACCTTCAATACTATATTGCACCGGTACGTCACTTTGGTAAAAAAATGGCGTTTACGTCACTTTGTTTTTCACGTTTTAAAAGCCCATTTTGCATAATTTTAAGACAATTTAATTTTAAGACAATAAGACAATTACACTGAAAGACGTAGATTTTTGTGGAGAGTTTAGAAATATACAAAAAAAGAAATTTGACCAAAGTGGCGCTTACGCCACTTTTGCATATAAGGCAGGGCTTTGATTGGTCATTAGACCCCAAAACCCACTTAATGTTATACTTATTCTAATATGTATTACATCATTTGGGCATTAAGATGGTACCAGTTTATATGGGAATATATTGTGTGACCGTACTCCTCAACTCGTATCAGGAATCAGGAATCAGTAGCGTCTGGCTCAAATGGCACGTTCCCCATGTTGATCGGAGATTTGTGCCTTGCCAAGAATCGTCTTTTCATCATTTTCCGGATGGGAAGGATTGGGGAAGTGGTAAGGTTAGGGGTAAGGAAAACAACGACACAGAACAATTAAAACAGAGCATTCTGCACCCCCGGAGTGATGCTGAACGATCTGCAGGTGCTACAACAGCAGGAATAAAACTCCCAACCCCCGGAGGGATTTAGAACCTCTACTCAAACAGTGAGCGGATATATCAACACCCCCGAGGGGATATTGAGATAACAGAACGACAACACCCCCGAAGAGATATTGTCATTCAAATACGGCTAAAAAACTATAGCTCTTTACCACACTGTGTTAGGAACAAAAGCATATCCTTAAATTTCAGCTCTCTGTACATAGGTTCATCTATGTATGGAGAACCAAAAATCTGGATGCGCAATTGCATTAACACAGGGCAATTGCATATCAAATGATATGATGTTCCGTAATCGGATTCACAAAGATCACATGAATAATACTCAGCGCGCTGAATAGTAGCCATGTGATAATTGAGTTCGCAATGTCCAGTCAGTGCCCTGACCAGAATACTGCATTTTGCTTGGAATAATGCAACTCACATCCGGCAGAAAAGCCTTTGTTTGAACGCAAGTTTGCAAGCTACGCCAATGGTTGGCATGGTCGAATGCAGCCCAAGAGCGAATCTTGTGCTTTATCCAACTTATTGACAGTGGTAGAACTGGTTCTGGACCAACGAAATCAGTCGCAGCGCCAGCTCTAGCCAATTCGTCCGCCCAGTCATTTCCAGTAATACCGGAATGACCGGGTACCCATAGAAGGTAGATAGCATTTGAAATGCTAAGTTCTTCGATTTGAGTTCGACATGCGATTACTAATTTCGATCTCGAATCTGCCGAACTAAGTGCTTTCAGGGCAGCCTGACTGTCAGAGAAAAAATAGATTCTTTTACCGCAAATTCCCTGTTGAAGTGCGGATTGTACGCCACACAGAATCGCAAAGATTTCTGCTTGGAATACGGTACAGTATCTACCAAGCGAATGAGATTGGTTTAATCTCATCTCATGACAATAGACACCAGCACCGGCTCGGCCCTCCAACAAAGAACCGTCCGTATAACGAACTACGTATTCTTGAAGTTGTCGCTCCATCCAGCTAGACAGCCATTCCTCATGAAGAGGAATTCTCACATTGAAAGTTTTAGAAGGAAAACTACATGTGAGTGTAAGGTCACTGGGAGCAAGTGTATATTCATCCCAAGTAACCATTTGGGGCCACAGTCTTGTGTGGCTAGTTACACGATCTATTGGGTTACTGTTCCAGAGCCCAGTAACCTTAAGACTGTATGCACAAGAAAGTGCTTCTTGTTTCAGAAACACATATTTATGTTCAAGAGTGCCTCGAGAGCAGCAGTAGGTGTTGTCGAGAACGCACCAGTCATCGCCATCAAGACCATTCTCTGAAGATGATTTAACTTTGATTGGATTGTCATGACTTCTCCCTTCTGCCACCAAACAAGGCACCCGTATGCCAGTATTGGTCTAACAATTGTTGTGTAGATCCACTGAATGTGCTTGGGTTTGAGTCCCCAAGATTTGCCGAAAGCCCGTCTACATTGGCCAAAGGCCATGCAAGCTTTCTTGATCCTGAAATCGATGTGAGCTGTCCAATTAAGTTTTGAGTCGAGAATTACCCCAACGTACTTAACTTGATCTTCGACAATAATTTCAGAGTCAAAAAAACTGCAATAGACGAGCTCCGGTTGTAATCCTTCGTTGCGTGAAAAGCACCATTGAGGTTTTATTTGGATTAACTGATGGTCCAACATGAAGACACCACCGCTCCACAACACATAAGGCTTGTTGCATCAAATCAAAAAGTGTGTTAATGCAAATACCGGTGATCATTATATGATAATCATCGGCGAAACCATACGTCGGAAACCCAAGCTTATTTAGTTTTCTCAACAAGCTATCGGCGACAAGGTTCCATAGAAGTGGTGACAGCACACCACCTTGAGGACATCCGCAGACACTCAGTTTCCTCATCTCTACTCATCTTAACGATGAGCACAGATGTCGGTTTCTAAGCATTGCGTGTATCCAGTTCGTGATATATGAAGGTACTCCATGATCTTGTGCTGCTTCCAAAATTTATTCGAAAGACACCTTGTCAAAATCACCTTCAATATCGAGAAACATTCCTTAACTTGAATGCTTTTGTGAAAAAGCTTTTTCAATGTTGTAGACAACATTGTGTAACAGGGTGGTAGTAGACTTCCCTCGCTGATATGCATGTTGCATTGCATGCAGCGGGTGCTCGCCCAAGCTACCATCCCGAATGTAGTGGTCGATTAAACGTTCCACTGATTTGAGAAGGAAGGAGGTCAGACTGATCGGTCTAAAGCTCTTTGCCTCCTCATAAGTGACGCGGCCACCTTTGGGAATGAATTTGACAGTTATTTCCATAACTGACATACTTCAACCTGCCGGATGCCACGCGGACTCTAGGCTGGTTTTGCCCGGAGAACGATAATAGAGTTATCAACCTCCTAGTGGACCACAGCCAGTTACTGGGGAGTTCGCCCGGCTCTTCCCAGGCTCCGTTCGCCATTGAGAATATTTTAAACCCCCTCAACAATTTTACCCATAGCACGGGTCGCATGACACTATGGAATTGGGGTTCCCTGTTTGGTGTTACCACCGGAACAGGCAATCCGTAGTGTAATTCTTAGCCGGTTGAAACAACCACTACCGACACCACACGGCTTATCTACACAGAAAAAAAATGTTGGTAAAAATAAGAGTTTTTCACTCTTAGCAAAATACAACCAACGCATACTCTTAGTTTAAAAATTAAACTTTTGTTTTGAGTACTATTCTTCATTTGCTTAAAAGGAAAACTTTTACTTTGATTATTATTCTTGATTAATTTAAAAGTTTTACTTTCAACCTAATAGTTGGCGTTGGTTGTTTTTTGCTAAGAGCGGAAAACTCTTACTTTTTTCAATATTTTTTTTCTGTGTGTAGGCTGTTCGGAGAAAGAAGCTGACATTGATGGACAGCTCCCATAGATGGCCGAACAGCCACCCCCACTGAAAGACGTGGATTTTTGTGGAGTTTAGAAATATACAAAAAAAGAAATTTGACCAAAGTGGCGTTTACGCCACTTTTGCATATAAGGCAGGGCTTTGATTGGCCATTAGACCCCAAAACATCGTTTGGGCATTAAGATGGTACCAGTTTATATGGGAATATATTGTGTGACCGTACTCCTCAACTCGTAACTCCGGAACCGAATGTACGATCAACGAAAAATTCAATAGCAGCCTTTGGGAGCGTTATATAGTTCATTTGAAACTAATCGGTGCAAAGTGGTTCAGTCATCTCTGAGTAATATGAATGACATTATGAAATAAATACAAACACATATACCCACACATACACACTCATACAGATATTTGCCCATCCTGCCGAACTGAATCGAATGGTATGTGGGACTCGGCCCTCCGCACCGTGGCACCTCTCCATACAAAGTTGTGACAAAATTATAAAAATTGTTTCATTTGGCTAAAAATTGGGTTTTTAACTATTTTTGGGTCACTGAATCCATTTCAGCTATCAGGCTTTAAATTCCATAATTCTTCTTATGAATTGAATTGAACGGAAATTCTCGACATCACTTGCTTCAACAATATATTAAAAATTCATTTTTCATCTGATTATCGTAAACTTTTGAGATAATTTTATACAAACTGAGAGAAAAATAAAATAATTATTTGCAAAAGAATTACAAGAAACTGATTTGTGGGGTTTTGTAACTCGTCGTGTCACTGTGCTTCGGGTTGGTTAAAAAGTAGATGTTAAAGGCAATTGATTTTGTTTTCAATATGAGAATGGCGAAGATGCTAGCGACATCTCAAAATCATCAGATGTATAAGAGGTAAAGATCAGTATTACTGAAGACTGCAAATTGAGCTGTTTTTGTAATAAGTTGGTATTCTAACAAAAAGTTATGGGATGCCTCTCTTTCTCGCCCATGCTTAGAATAGGATATTTGCAAAAACTCTTCTCACATCCAAAGTTATATACCTTTGTCCGGTAAGCTCCAATTTAAATGCAGCTTTGAGCATAGTTGTTCGTAATTAAAGAAGCTACAAGGCCGTAAGTTTTGAGTTATGCAGAGTAACTGTGTGACTTTTATTGAGTTTTGAGTTTATATTTCCGATTCTCAAGATATTTTATTATTGCAACCTCTAAACTCTTGTGAGTGAACTAGAGCGATAGAAAAACCTCATATTTTACATATTGTTTGTGAAGCTTATTACTATTTGATTTGGCAGTGTTCCGAAAAAAGTTCGAAAAAGTTGCCGGTCTAATAAACACATTGAAGAAGATTTTCACTTTTGGTCTTTCGAATTAGAAAAAAATCAAACGGCATGTACAAGAGATGACAATCTACTCTAAGGGATTGGTAAGTGCTACGCTACGTATCGTTCGGTTTATCTAACGATCTTGGAACACAAAAGATTTCCCAAATTAGTGTAACTTCAGAGATAAAGGATATCCCATAATGGATAATAGATAATGGATTATTGAATTTCAAATTTTTTCATCAGTAACTAAGACCAACTTGGGGACAGTTAGACAATAATTCCAAACTAGAACCAGTTGAATACTAAATCTAAGCAGTCACATAACTTGTGAACGCCTAACGCAACTGACTGGTCCCGAAGATAGTTTCGGGAAATAAGCACAGTAAGTCCATTTTGCTGACGAGAATGTGAAAACGGACTCTTGTTTTTTGGCTTGAGAATCAAACGTCTGCAACTAAGGAAAGTGTATTACCAACAAACTAAAAAGGGCTTCAACCAATTTGTGCGAAACTACTCAACCCTAAACTTAGATAAAGTAGGCATTCACACAAGTTGTGTTACTCTTTGGATTTAGTGTAGAACTGGTTCTAATTTTCTAATTTGCTAGTTCAGATTGATTGACTAATTGATCCCAAGTTGGCGTTAGAGACTAATTGGATGAATTCGAAATATAAAAATCCAACTTTACCTAAGCTAGGTGATGCACCTTCATGCACAAGTTGTATTAATTCAATTTTTACCCTTTTGGGGCTAAATTTTGCATAGCAATTTCTGGCTATTTGATGACTCTATGATCGTAAAGAATCTTCTCCAGATCTTCACCCAGCCAGGAGTCTATCAAAACACAAGTTCAGGTGCCGTTGCGGAATATAGGATTTCTTTTGATTTACAAACTACTAATATTCATCACTTTGAATGGTATTATTTGAACGTAAAATTTCGAACTTCCCATTCCATGTCCCCATGTACCAGTTCACGCCATCTTTTCAGCTCGCGCCAACAAAGCATTTCCCCCCATGCGCACAGTTCCGTTCCAGTCGAAGCCGCTGTTGTGTCTCGACCCGGAATCTGGGTCAGTGTGATGGAGATTTGCATGTTTTCGCTGTCAACATGTGTACACGCCTCGTCCGTGCGCGCAGCCCAAGATGCAAGTGTAAGTCTTTATGTTTTATTCCGCGCTTTTCGATTGGGTACACGCGAAAGGTGCAGGTATACAAAACTGAAAAACTCGATTTGATCACTCTCTAAAATTGTTACCGAATGCCCGAAAGCGCACGGAGCCGTCTGGGTGACATGACGAATGGGTGCCCATTGGTGTTCAACTACACGGCGTTGTCCGAGTCTAGCCGGCGGGGGAAGCTCCGCACGGCTAGGGTTGGGTCCAATTATACTACCATCGTGTCGGCTACAAAGTTGATAGTACAGTCGGAGGTAGTCCGAGATGTCTAGGTGGCAGGTGACAAAATTCACGCCCGTCTACACGCTGGAACAAGCATTTGGCGCGAGCGCCTTCTCGTGGAACTAATTTCGCTTATCGATAACGATCGCGTTACAATTTATCACGAAAACATGCTATAAATTATGGAAATTGGTTGCACACATGCCAGAAAGTCAGCGGCCAGTTTCGAAACAACAAAGCGACACGAACACACTGGTTGCATGGGCTCAGAAAATAGAAAGACCTGGTAGTATCACTTGTCTGCAAGGCACGAACCTGCGACAGGAATGCGTCGTTTTGAAAGCCGGTACGTACGTGGGCCTCGTGTGGGTTGATTTATAACTGGTGATTAGAGCGAGTAGCTTCTGGTGCGATGGGTACGCTTAACAGCATGGTTCGGATTGCCCGAGAAATGCTCGAAGGCCTTGACGTTCTAGGAATGGTTAAACATCAAGAACACCACGAAATTTGCCATTCTTCGGCATAGACCAGTTCTGTAAATTTTTAGGGCAAACGATCCCATTTGAACCCTAAGTAAGACATAGCGAAGGCTTTGCGCTACATGTCGTCGCCGAACGCGATGTTCTATTTCGATTGGCTTTAAGACTTTCTAAAATAAATAAAGTTGGATTTTTATCTCGGCGGAGAATTAGCTAATCACTTTTATACTATCGGCTTAGCTAGTGCTTATAACAGAAATGACGATACAAGTCCATTCTTCGGATTTCCTACTCGCATGGGTGATTGATATCGAAATGTTCGCATATTTGTGAAAGTAAAGTTTATGGAACAATTAAGAGTATTGCCTAATAGAGAAAATTTTGATGGTGGCGTTTACTAGCTTATTTCTATAACTATTACCATAACACAACATTTCTCGACAAACTTATAACTAGAGCGTTTAAGACTGACAAAATTCACTTTGAGGGAAAATTTCAGACAAACCGTTACTCGTGAACCACAGCTGTTGATAGTAAACAAAAGACCAAAGTTTTCTGTTTCGTTAACTGCTGTGTATTTTGTTTCTCAAATAACGTTTTGTCCGCAAATTCCTCTCAAAGTAAGTTTTGACAGTTACGTATACGTCCTAATCATAAGCTGATAGGGATTGACATAATTCGCGATGCACATGTTAGTGGACACGCTGCCAGCTTCGTTTCTCCCTGTATCGAAATCCCCAGTGAATGTCACTGCCAGCCCGCTTGATCGTGATCATTGGCTAAAGTTTACGAAGGTGCACTCGATGACGTGCAATTGTGCTTAGGAATGATCAATAGTTCTGTCGACTGCAACGGAAAATTTACCGACTATGTTCGCCGTCACGAACGATGATGAATGTGACTGCCAATTTCGAAGCTGTACTTTATGCAATCATATTTCACATTTTAAATTGTGTTTCCAGCCATTTCTATTGTAGTATTGTCACAAAGCTGTCGACAGTTTCAAGTTTTATTGACAGTTTTCACCAGCTGCTCAGACCGTCACGATTTATGACATGCATGTGCTGTGACAGCCAAACAAATGACTTCATTTTGATTTCATGGCTATGCACTTATGTTTCCATATATAAATTTACGCCTTTAGTCATGCCAAATGAACGAAGTTTTCTTTTGTTTTTCATAGAAAGTTAACTTTAACGATGAAGATTCACCGATGCTGTATCCAGGTTATCAGATCGGCAGTAATAAATTAGGGTCTTGTCCTTAATTCGCTCTCAACCCATTTGGTAACCCTAATAAATGCCCAATGTGATCTAGTAGCCTGATCAAAAATCGAATGATCTTCAAAACTTTGTACATATTTCACTAAACTTTACTGGTTTTACAGTCCCATTCTCATACACTAAATGATAGATAGTATTCATGGAATCTAGAACTATTATAACGAAGTATTAGAATCGTTTCGGTTAACTCGATGTTATCGATAACATCTCTTTACGGCAGCGAAGCATAATTAAAAAATTCATCCCAAAAGAATGCGGTGTATGCACTATATACGATACAAAACTGATAGTGAATTTCGCAAGCCGACGGCTTTTACCAAGCACTGGACATCAGGCGGGAACCGGGACCTTGATTGGATAATCATCCAATCCAATCAAGGTCTCGGTTCCCGTTTAACGCTCATAAATTACGGCTTGGTGTCTGTAATTGGTGCGGGTTTTCGCATTCCCTCCACGGCTGCAATGTAAGGCGTGTCCTATAATTCAACGATTTTATGCGCGTGCGACTCGGGAATTAAGCGAGCGAAAACCGTTATCATTCACGCTTCATGGCTGAGGCACGGGTTTAGCAGGTGTCGATATCACAGACAACTAGACAAACTGTCCTATAGTTCATATTTGGAAACGGTTAACTCGATCTTTGTAAGCGGTTTCGTTGCATTGTTTTAATCGTTATTCTTTGTCATTGTGACCAACTTTTATTCCTTGTTGCTTTACATATGTACATGTTATAAATTACCTGTACCTGTTGTAGTTGGAAACGATTTGATTGTCTGACCACGTGTACTGTTCCAAATTAGTACGAGATTAGTAACGTATCTGCAAATCTAATAAACGTTGTCAATTTTGCGTATTGATAGCCGGCTTGAAAATTATTTTTAAAATTAATAATTTTAGTACTCAGCACCTTCATTGCCGATTGAAATAGATTTTGAGACAGCTAATCAAAAAGGCATCAGATATCTTCTCTCATCACTTCTTTGTTATTTAGCAGACCATGTAGAGTAGATCGAAGTAGTTTATTAGTCTTTTCATGGTCAGTATTAAAGTCCATGACATATTTAAGACAAAGCTCGGGTTGCTTCTCGATGCTTTCGCAACAATTACCACGATATGCCTGTTTCGTCTCGAAAGATTTTTTTTATTTTGAGTATAGAGGTTTTAAACTTAGGCACAGAGAACAGATATATAAGCTAGAACAAACTTTCCTGAAAAACCTGTGTAAACATTTAAATGCAAATACGTTGAAAATCACCATCACATACAGGTTCGCATGCATAAATCACCATTGTATCCAAGTTTGCGCCCGTATAGCGTTTGCTGGCCGATCGTAGCGCCGGCTAGTGATAAGTTGCTACTTGCTGGTGGCATTTCAAAACGACAGTTTTATTTCTTACCCACATTGAAATCTTTACTTGTATGTCAGTTCTCAGTGCCTTAGGGTCATTCGTCTCTTTTCGGGTTAGAGAAATCTCTTTTGGAAAAATCTCAAACCCTATGTGCGGGGTTGGGAATTGAACCCAGGTGGGCTGCGTACAAGGCAACCGATTTACCAACTACGCTATGCCCGTCCCCTTGTCTCGAAAGTTGTGCTGGAACGAATGAATTGCTTCAAACATGGTATCGCGACATAACCAGTAACTGTAACAGTAGAACCATTGACTGTGTTGATAATGAAAGTATCCTACACGGAAACACATCATAGTCGTGCGGATATCTTTCGAAAATATCGTTTTATTGAAATTGAAATTAGAGAATCAGAGAGCAAGTCCTAAGGTACACGAGGTGAATGTACAAACATGATAGAAGAGGCGCTTTGGAGTCGATTTCAATTGATTGATTCTTTTTTCTTCTCTTTGCTTTCTGATTTCTGATAAAAATGCACTTCCGTTAAAATGACGCGAAAATGAAAATTGTTATCGTAGTTCGACTATATTGTTCTCAGCAAAATGCAAAGAAATCGCGATATTTTTGCACTAACTGAGTGGAAATAATGTACGACTACTATAAATATTGCAAAAACGGATTTTCAGAAAATCTTTCGAAAACGATGAGGAAAATGCGAAATTTGCAAGCCTAGTTCAGACAGAGCCGTCAAAAGGGAGCATATAAGCGTTTAATCATATACGGAAAGGTTATTTATACAGGTCCTGCGTGTACGACTTATATCAATCGTTGCTCATATGCCAAACGAGCAACATGTTGACTGTATTGCCCAGACGATACAACAAGCGATAGACGCCATAGATTTTAGACAATGTTGGCTTTTGCACACATTCACATCTAAGTGACTCAATCAGATACGGGTAGTTTACAAAAAAAAACGTGCTGCGTGTCCGTTTCAATTATTCACCGCTTTAATGCCAAATGAGCAACATCATGGCTACATCGTCCAGGCGGCACAATCGTTCGTTTACATGCAAAGTTTCAAATCATACAGTGTGATGAAGAGGGCACGATTAGCTTTGCACACAGCAATGGAACGATGGAATTTTTGAATCGTTCTTCGAAGTGTAATATCTGGGGCATTAAATTTTTATTTAATTGTCAATCAAAATTTTTGAGATTTATCAAAATCATCCCAAACGACTTACTTGGTGATTCTGGTGACAATTTACGGCACAAGTTAGAAGGGGAAAACTTAGGTGTATTCTACTTCATTGCGGTTATGTCTCTGTTTTTTTCTGATCACTTTTCTCGCTTGAGTGTGATGCCTGGTGTTTACACTAAGAACACAGTGCCTTGACCTAATCCAGAAGTTCAAATTGTGAAAACTTCAAAGACTTGTCATTTAAATATCAAACTTTAGTCTATCTAATGTTCAAATGGCAAATGGCAGTTGTGAAACCATAAAGTGCTCATTGTTTGAGAGTTTTAGTGCATAGTTTTCTAGAAAATTGTATCTAGATATGATAAATGATCTTTCCTTCCTGCCCTGGTCTGGTGGTTCAGACAGTAAGGCGCTTGTCTTATAAGCAACTCATCGTATGTTCGAGTCTGGGCCAGGAAGAATTCTTAGTGTTCAGTACACGAAAAAACCGGTCATAAATTGATGAGCCAAAAATCACGATTTTGCGAACTGACGAAATGAAAAAACGTGACCAAAAACGTGGAATTGTGACCAAGTTCCTGAAAATAGGGATAACAAACCTCATATTCATGAAACTATTTGTGTTTTAAAATAACTATTCCGCGCATCGTTACAGTGGTTGTTCCCTGGACATAATTAGTTTTTGTTATGATTCTTGTTCATACTTTGGGGATACATTGGTTAGTATAAAGTATGTCTATCAACTAAAAGAACCGACGATGCTCGTAATTTCTCATCATGTTACCGTAATTTTTTATTCATGAGTTTTCTATTTTTATAGCAGAATAGCGCGATTTATGTTCTTTATTTCAGAACCTTAGTCACGGTTTTCTTAATTTATATTCACGTTATCGAGATATTTTAGTCATTCTATTTGTTTTGATGCTTTCAAGATCTTAGTCACGATTGTTGATATTTTTGTCACGAGTAGTGTGCTTTATGTTTATGATTTCGGGATCTTAGTCACGATTTTCGTAAATTATTTGCACGTTATCGTGATATTTTATTCCTGAGTTCACTTTCGAATTTGACACATGGAGTAATGTTACTCATGATCATGTTTAGTTACTATCTGATTTTTACTCGGAGAAACGAGACAATATGAGCTTAGTCATAAAAGTGTAACTGATTAGCGATATCTTTTGTAAACTGCATCACGAACACGATTTGTGGCGAAAAAACAGTTCTTGGTAGTGCGAATTTACCTTTTATTACTGATGAAATTAACCGTTCAAAGCTGTGAAATATTATTGTTCGGGAGTGCTAAATAATATTGTCAGTTTAGTGAAACCGTCAGCATCGTAATCGGTTTGTCACTGATTTGCATTCAGAATCGTAACCCGGGTCCTCATCGATGTTGACGAAGACGTCAGCTACATCTCAGATTTTTCACTGCTGTGGTAACCCAGCTAAGCGGAACGCTCGGAGAAAGTAGTCTGTCGGTCGTGCCTGATGCCTACCGCCACCCCAATAAATTTGGTGAGATCAATCCGATTTATAATAATTTCTATTATCCATTTTATTGAATATATAAAATTACTACAAATCTACATCCCATTTTCCTTCCCTACTAACAAATTCTAACATCCGTAATACCTATGGAGATTGCATGGGTTCCCCGTATCTTCTTAAGTAGGTATTCAACTAACATTCCCTTCCCGTTAGCGATTGTAAGGACATGGCCAGGTGTGCAGTGAGCTATACGGTCGCATAAAACAAATTTCACTGCATCAGCCACCCATGATGAGGTCGGTCGTTTTTGCTATGTTATGCTTTTGCTATGCTACATCACGAACGCGATTTGTGGCTCTGTCATGAATTTTTGGTGCTTAGCGTGTAACCCGTCAGGGTAACAATTTAGCACTGGGTGGAAATATACCTTTTTTTACGTATACACTCCGTAGAGTGTATTGTTTACGTAAAATTATGCTCACCACTGTTCCATATGATCGTTCGCTTTTTACGTTAAATTTTGTTTATATTTTTGTTTGTGAACGATTTTGTTAGATCAGATAGGTGTAGTAATTTTTGTTAAATATTTGTATATTAATAACATAGGGTTTAGTCAGGTAACCGCTCTCCTCTCGCTGCGAAAAGTGTGCGGACTATGCTGTACCATAGCGATGACAGCTATGCGGGATGTGCGTTTTTTTGGTGTTGGTGATAGTGGAGTGCGGAAGGCGGCCATCGAGTGAGATAGTGACGGACCACGGCATCGAACAGACGCCTGATCAGTTTTGTGTTTTTCGGGACAGTTTCCCGCCACCATAACCAGTACGGTATAGTGCGCGTGTGGACGGTAAAAATACCCGTCAGAAAGTGCCGGCCCGTGGTTCGGGTACTCGTTTGTTTCTGGTGCTGGATCGCCGTCGGGGGAAGCTAATTATCAAGGAGCTTTCGCTTCCCCGGCTAACCGTAAAGGATCCAGACGCACCATTCCGCCCTCGCTTGGAAGGATAAGCCGAACGAGCTTAGCTCTCCTTCCCAGCTAATAGCCAAGGAGGGTGAAGCAGGGTGGACAACGGCTCCCCCTGGGAAGAACACTGCGGTGTCTTCCGGGATTCTTTGCGGGGAGCGAAGAATCCGGTGATTCATCACCACCGTCGCTAGGGAGGTTCCAACAAAGGAGCCAAGCTCACCTCCCTAGCTAAAAGACAAGGACCGCTGCCGGAGCAGCCAACGAAGATACGACCGAAGGAGAACGCGGCCGTTGTTGACCCGGCCGGTCGGAAGAAGCCGCCCGCCTTTCCGCCCGCAGCAGCGAATCACCAGCAGCCGTAGTGAAGTGGAGGGAGAGTGGACACAGCAAATAAAAGTTGGTAAATTTAGGTTATTTGTTTGTTTACTTTTTGTTGTGAAACGAAAATCCGAAATTCTGTAGGAGCACCTAGGCCGCCCTGAAAAGAAGGGTACGCCGGGCAAATAAGAACCCGAGTAGTGGGCAAACCCCTACTTACAAGCGCAGTTTTCGTTTTTTTCCGGACATCAAATTGAACCTTATCAAATGAATAACGAAGGTTCAAGCTCCAAATGGTTTTCTTATATCTGCCGCTTGCACCTATTACAGCTGCAAGATGCTGGACATAACTGTATATTTCATAAAAAAATCCAAATTTTGCGAACGTCTATGTCAAAATTTCATGACCATGTGCTGAGTTGCATGAAATTTGATGATTAATGACAATGATTAAGGATATCTTCTAAAAATCACAAGCATTCAAGTGTCATGTATTATGAATCATGAACCAGTTCACGAATCGATTAATAATATTTTGTAAATTCAAAGCTGGTTTTTTGGTCTCGCATTTCAATCACAAAACATTTAGTTTGCGTTAAAGTCGACGTTTCCAAAGGAATATCCTTTAATCTTTTGGACAAAACAACTACAAATATTTTCCTTGTCAAGTAGGGTGTAACATTTGGACAGTTCCTGCAAGCGGCTACTCTACAACACATGCTTCCCGCGCATATCGAAAACATATTGAACAGTTCAATCTGGTTTCGATGTGCGCGGAAAGCTTGTGTCGTTGAGCAGGCGCTTGTGGACGCTGTTGACTTTAACGCAAAACAAATGTTTTGTGCTTGAAACCCGAGACCAAAGAGTCATCTTTGAATCTACAAACAGAGTGGTCGCTCTCGTCCTTAGTAAATAATATTTGATGATTTTGTTAATTATTAGGAGCACGAATAGTCAGTCGTGAATATTATACTAGAAGTCATGAACCATTTCACGAATACATGAACAATATTTTATTATTTTATTGACTATTCCACATGCGCGCATGATCTTGCGTGACTATTATACTAGAAATCATGAGTCAGCTCACGTTTCCATAAACAAGATTTCATGATTTTGTGAATTACCTCACGAGTACGAATGGCGAGTTGTGATTTATATGCTACGAAACCTGAACGAGTTCCCGAATAAGTGAATCATATTTTATGATATTGCGAACTATTTCACGAGCACGAATGGTCAGCCGTGACTAATTCGCTAGGAATTATGAATCAGTATTTATCGAATTAGTGAAATATTTCCCTAGCACGAATGTTCAGTCGTGATTATTATACTAGGAATCATGAGCTAGTTCACAAATACATGAACATTATTTTATGATTTTGTGAACTATTTCACAAAATAATGAATAATATTTTACGATGAACGAATGAAGAGCCGTGACTGATTCGCGAGAAATCATGAATCAGTTCACATATACATGAATACTATTTTATGACTTTTTTAACTATTTAACGAGCACGGGTATTGAACAGTGAATAATACATGGGGAATCAGAAACTAGTTTACTATGATTGCAAGTATTCATGAATAATATTCCGAGTTTCATGAAACTGTTTATGAGAAAATGTTTTGATTTCGTGAAAAACAACCACGAAAATTGGATCATTTCCTAGATCATGAATCAGTTCGCGTCGTATAGTCGGACTCTGGATAACGCTCCTACCTCTATGAATAAAATCAAGAGTTTAACCTTTGGTTTCATGAATAATGTTCGTGAAGCTGTGAACTAGTTCAAGTACAGAGAATCGATTTGGTAATGACATGGCAGAAACTGAGACTGCTCACAAAACAAAAACCAATATCTCCGCTCATAGCAGCGTTATACAGGCGTTACAGCAGGGAAATTGAACATGACATGTTTTACATTTCTTATAAAAGAAATGTATAGAATTCGCTCAAACTTTCAAGATTTTTTCCGAGGCCCGGAGGGCCGAGTCTTATATACCAATCGACTCAGCTCGACGATTTGGGATAATGTCTGTGTGTGTGTGTGTGTGTGTGTGTCTGTGTGTGTGTGTATGTAACGGACAAATTCTCATTCGTGTTTCTCAGCAATGGCTGAACCGATCTTATCCAAACCAATTTTAAATGAAAGAACTAAAAAACAATATGAACGCTATTAATTTGTTTTTGATTCTGATGTTTAGTTTCCAAGATATGAATGTTTGAATGCGTAAAAATGGCGTTTTTTGCAGTTTTTTTAAATTATCTGCCGAAATTGACAATATAGATTACCAATTTATATGTTTTTAGATAGCTTTAACGAATACCTTTCGAACAAGCTATAGATTGTTGAAATCGGACTATTATCAAAAGAGATATTTAACATTAAATGCGGACGAAAGATTTTTATCATTTCCCATTGCCAGAAATAAGACCAAAAACATGTAATCTATTTTTAATGCCAAAACAGCTTATTTTAGGTCAATAGTATCTTCGGAGAATTTAATGGAAGTAATATGCCCTTTATTTTAGTATTGTGCTTTTGCTGATTAATCCCCCTATGAGCGAGATATTTTCACTTACTTTTGCGAATAACTTTACTGAAGACTTCAAATATCTATTTTGAATACTTTAAAAGTTATGGCTTGTTGTTTGTGGATTACTCTTTGTCGTCTATTTATTTTATAATCCATTGAAATAAGCCAAACATTATTTCGATAAATCGAACTTTGTATTTCATTTTTCTATCTACAACCGCTAGAAATAATCACCGAACACTTCCAAGTTGTCTGGAAGGAACTTGATAACTTATCAGTGCAAAAATGTTCATTTGTACGAACCTTCTGACTGCAATTTTTCTAACTTATAACCATCGGATCGATCTGAAACATATCGGAAAATGAAAAGCGAAATTAATAACTCCAAGCAACGGCGTAGCCAAGAGAAGGCTTCGGGGTTTAGACAATACAACCCCCCCCCCCCCCAACACACCCAAAAAATATTGGATTGAAATTGAAAATTTATGGATGCTGACTGATTTAATTCAATATTACAATAACAATTATCTGATCCGTAGATTGATAACCTGTTGTTGTAAACATCATGAGGACTTTTGATAAATTGTCGGAATGGGGTCCTGATATGTAACTGATCTATTGGTCTTGATTTCACAGTTGTCTAATAGCATCAATATCAAATTCCTGCCTGAAAACATTCCAATAGAAAATTCCAGAGTTCTGCAATCAATCATAATCCTCAGATTTATTTTCAAATTGATCTCGCTTTTGTAGAGATGTACTGTCATAAGGGTCTTTATTTAATAGGAAGTGAAGTTAAAATTGGTTTAATGTCTATGAAACAAAGAACTGCTCACCAAAAAAATGCATAACTTTCAACATTTGCTAAAAATGTTTTTGCCTTTCTCATTCACTCTAAAATTCGTCAATCTAATCCCGACCCGGAGGGCCAAGTGTCATATGCCAATCGACTGAGTTCGTCGAGATTGGAAAATGTCTGTGTGTGTATGTGGAAAAAAATGTGACCTCTGTTAATCAGAGATGGCTGGACCGATTTGCACAAAGTTACTCTCAAATGAAAGGTACAACCTTCCCATCGGCTGCTATTGAATTTTTTTTTGATTGGACTTCCCGTTCCGGAGTTACGAGTTGAAGAGTGCAATCACACAGCAAATTGCCATATAAACTGAAATGAAAAATTTTCAAAATCAAATTTGTATTTTTGATGCCAAATGACTTTAAAATGCATGAAACATTGAGATGTTTGACAAAAATGGACTTTTTTAGACTTTGGTACATTTTTGCCTTTCTCATATAGAAAGGTTGTGCAATCACTCCAAAAATCGTCAATCATACCGGCCCGGAGGGAGTATGCAGTGAGGGGTTGCTACTTTAAAATTAAAATTATAAGAAATGTAATAGTTTAAAATTTCTTAACAAGTTGAAAATTTTCGGCAAGATCTGGACCTCCCGGTTCTTTCTCCATGATCCGCCGCTGGTTTCAAGCGATGTTTCAATATCACATAGTATCTCAAGATCGTGGCTGTCGATCCATTGTATGTATGTGCATTCATTCATTTCCACCATTGTATTGAACATAACCAGCCATGGAATCGTAGTCTGGACAAATGAGACAAGCACAATTGCACCGCTAGGTGGATTAAAACAGGTTTTTATTTTAGAAATGCGTCGAGTTCTAACCCTTACACAGCCAGTATTGAAAAGCATCCTGGAAAACACTATAGTTAGTGTAGTGTTTTTCTTGTCAATATTAATATTTGATTTGGGAATGCGTCGAGTTGAGACGAAAACGTATTATGATTAATAACGAGGATAACGCTGTCCGAATGTAGAGAGAAATTTATGAAAAATGACGATTTCCATTCGATTCTAGCAGGTCCTGACCGATTTTGATGAGCATTTGATTTTTGTTGTATGACCATTTATATGTATAGGTTAAATGTTTAAAAACAGTAATTTAAGGTCAAGATAGCATCATTTTGAAACCGCCAATTTCGAAGGGTTAGTAGCTTCGATGAGTTTTACAAACGTTAAACAACGTTGACGGTATATCGTCCAAGAAGTATTTATGGTGAATTTTCTCAGGTTAATATTCATGACTACAATAAAGTCTCAACAAATTCGCTAAAGACACGAACACTCGTTCAAAAGAAACTTCTTCGAATGCTGAATATCTATTATAACACATTGAAACCCCGATTTTATCAGCCAAATATGAATATATGTTTGATGGGCTCTAGCAGACGAACAAGACTGAATTCGAGTAAATCCTTTCTTGAGCATGTTTTCCTTATCATGAAGATATGCGAAATATGCGAAAATAAAAAGCTCATCATAAACAGAAATAGTTATCAGACTACATCAAGGGACGAGAAGAATATTTTAACAGCTTCAGTTTATTATAAAGAAAAAAAAATTGCCCGATTTAGTCAATGTCCCGATTTTGTCAGCCTAAAATACACCATGAGACTGATAAACATGGGTCTTTATTGTATGTATTATTCGCTGTGTTTCACATTAATAGGTACATTTCTTTTTTGGAGATTGTTTTATTTATTTTTAGGTAGTTTTCAAGGGGTTATTTTATAGACTTCTTCCAAAATTTGGCGAACCTATTCCAATTCGTATACCAATTAATTGGTATACTTAAGGGTTTATATGTTGCAGATAGAGAAAATACTGAAATTTTCAGCTTTTTTCCTACATAATATTACGAAAGCTTATTAAACAATTTTTCCTAATAAGTTTGTGAAAATTATAAACTATTTGAAATTTTTTAATAGTTTTATTTTTTATTTAACCGTGATTTTTTAATAAATAGTAACCATCGCTTCACAACGAAGTCTATTTTTCATGGCTTGCGGTGAGCACGATCTCTCGAATTGCTGAACTGAAAATTATGGAATAGAAATTAATTTTTAGTATTCTTTACAGACCCGCTGGTGCCCTGAGACGATTTCGCTAGATTTTCAGAGCACTGTGCACCCAGTGCATTAACGCAAGTGACGGAAGGTTATCGTAAAGTTTCGTGAAAATGAAAATTCCAGTAATGATGATGATTTTTCCGAACGGTTCGTTTTCGTGAGGTTTTTATTTGTTCTTTGGCATTAGGACTAGCGATAATAATTCAAATCAAGGATACTACTGGGAAGTCACCTTTAGAAAAAGTCGATGTCGAAGTAAAATTTGAAACTATGCACGCATGCACTTCAGAGATAGCGTGATATCAGGAGCTGCGATTTCATTAAATTTTTCTTAGTTCTCAGTCGCGTTGGAAATTTGAGTAAAGAATAAACTTCGAAACGATTCGATTTTTTTGGCTCAGTACAATATATAACCCCTTTAGGAAAATTCAGTTTTCCCACCACAATATAGATATTTTATTAACAGAGCATTAACAATAATTCGTTGGTATGTCTATTAGGGTGGGGCATTGTTATATGGAAAAACGTAATCATAGCCACATCAACCGAGCACAGTACTTTTTTGGTACCTTTTAGGGTCCCAAACAACTGTGCAAAATTTGGGGTCGATTGGTGTTAACCCGGCGTGGCGCATTGCGTTTGAAATTTGTATGGAGATTAGTATGGGAAAACCTACATTTTTGCATTTTCAATTCTACAGACTACAATTCTTCCTGTAGTATGCCAACAAATAGATAGAAGTATAGTCCAGGATATGCTTTACAACTTTGCTGAAGGATGTATGGTGTTAGAATGCCTCTAAGCCAAGTTATAGCTGTTTAAAGTTCAATACATCGAATTAAATGCCAAAAATCATTTTTATTGCCAACACTGCGGGTGTATCAATGGAATTTCATATAGAATTTCAAAATAACATTATATATTTTAGATTTACCACATTGGTATGTTTGGATGAATTATTCAAAAGCTTTAGCTCAATTTCATGAGCGTAGGTAGGGGGGGGGGCGTAGTGAGGGGTGAGGGGGGGGACTTTAATATGTAGAAATTCGAAATGAAATGTTGTCGAGTTGGAATGTTCAGACGAATTATTTCAAAACATTTACACAATGTTCTACGCATAATAGTATAGTGTATTCTTTTGCCTTGACTTTTATCAATAGAAGTTACGTTACAGACTGAATCAACTGATGTCGAGTTGATATGTCAGAGGATTGCCTTGATTATATTTCAGTTTCATACGCACTATGATTTGATGGGATACTCATTTCGATGCTGTTCGATCACCTGAAGCAAAAATTGATGTAGGGATCTGGTGGATTTCATGTTGAAATCCAGAAATTAGCTTCACTCCTGGTGATCGAATAGCATAGAAATGAGCATGCTATCAAATCATGCGTATTACACCGAAATATAATCCTCTGACATATCAACTCGACATCAGTTGATTCAGTCTGTAACGTAACTTCTATTGATAAAAGTCAAGGCAAAGCGATACAGTATGTTTTATTTCATCGTTACTATTATGCGTAGGACAATGTGTAAATGTTTTGAAATAATTCGTCTGAACATTCCAACTCGACAACATTTCAGTTCGAATTTCTACATATTAAAGCCCCCCCCCCCCTCACCCCTCACTACGCCCTATTGCTCAACTACCTACGCTCATGAAATTGAGCTAAGGCTTTTGAATAATTCATTCAAACATACCAATGTGGTAAATCAAAAATATATAATTTTATTTTGAAATTCTATATGAAATTCCATTGATACACCCGCAGTGTTTGCAATAAAAATGATTTTTGGCATTTAATTCGATGTATTGAACTTTGAACAGCTATAACTTGGCTTAGAGGCATTCTAACACCATACATCCTTCAGCAAAGTTGTTCAGCATATCCTGGACTATACTTTTATCTATTTGTTGGCATACTACAGGAAGAATTGTAGTCTGTAGAATTAAAAATGCAAAAATGTAGGTTTTCCCATACTAATCTCCGTACAAATTTCAAACGCAATGCGCTACGCCGGGTCAACACCAATCGATCCCAAATTTTGCACAGTTGTTTGGGACGCCAAAAGGAACCAAAAAAGTACTGTGCTGAAAAAACGATCATTTTGCCCCACCCTAATGTCTATTTTATGGGCCATTTTTCGCTTTCCCATTGATTTGGTTTGAGATTTCTAGCACTGATGTTGTCCTATGCTGATTTGAGCGGTTTTGTCATTATCCCATGTAGTATGTGTTATCAAAAACATCGCGAAGCATCAAGTTCTAAATGTTCTCAAACGATATAATATCCGAAGAGAGTGATAAGAGTTATAAGAAATGTCTCATCACACTGTTAGGTGGATTAAAAACGTTTTTATTCAAGATCTTGCTTGCGTGACGTGAAAATGTGATTGTTCCAGAATTCATAGCACTTTATTAATGATTTTGGGATCATTTTTTTCCGCGAAGGATCCTATACGATCCCAGCATTTGCCTGTACACTAAGAATCCGAGGATGTCAATATAGAAGGTTATGTTCCTCGATGAAATATAGTACAAAGGTTTTGCTTGCTAGATGATCTTTTGAGCTGGCTTGTTTTTGATGTGCTGCCCTTTCACAGAATTGGTACGATTAGTGTGTCCTTAGTATGTGCAGTGAATTCTCTGTGTAATGGTACTATCGCATTATAATTTGTACTATAGGCACAGACTTACAGATATAACACTAGAAAATAATGCTTTACCCACTTTCAAGAACATTTTAAAAGTATTTTTAGATGAGACTATGGACGCATTTGTGATGATGGTACCACTGATACATTCACAAGTATGCGGAGGATGGACCGCTAGTGAAAAATTGTTCCCATGCCAGAGAAATAAACCACCAGCTAATGAGTGTTTGGGACCGTGGAGCTACCCTACAGAAAATAGGACAATTGCGAAATTTCCTAGTCGACCGACAAAATCGGGAGCTTCGGGGTCAAACGATTAAGTAACTGACAGCATATTAATCGCCGGAGTTAATCTTCTTAAATCTGGTTCCAGTTTTAAACTACCTATTTATAGCTTGCTTTAATGAAATAAACAGTTTACACCGAATTAATGAAATTGGCCTTTTCAGTAGATTACGTCGGTCATATATAGTCTGTTGTTGCGTCGGCAGACGCCCATGCTAAACACTTATAAGATTCGGTGAAGCAATCAACCGATTAATTGGTTGTACAGTCGACCTATAGTGCCGACGCAAGCCGATTTAGCCGGTGAAGAAATTGGTAGGATTTTTTATAGGATGGTGTCCTGGTAAAATTTTTATATCTGTTAGTCTGTGCTCCAGGTCAGGTACACAATACAAACACCATTTGAAATACCGGGAAGTTCCTTCGTGTGTCATACGTAAAATGAATTTTTTAATGACACCTGTGCAAGTAAGTAGTGCCAGATCTTATAGCCGAACCTTGATATTCTCATGGTCTATAAATATGAGCATATTGATTATACTGTTGTTATTCACAGCCACGTGTTTTAAGTTCTTAAATGCAAAAGAAAATTGTTTCACCGGGGCATTATCCACACTGATTGCCCGACATGGTGGAACTCGATAAAGGCAACTTCCGTGGGCCTAAGCTTACACATCCGATTTACACATCTTACCAGATCACGACAAGAATTAAAATAACAGTTTCTTCTGTTCTACAGACAAGGCACATAATGTAAATGTGACTGCTTTTGCGGCTTTTGCCGCATGTTTCGCGCTGGGTCGAGCAGGAGCAGAAAATATACTAAGTATCGTGTCCTGGTTGGAATTAGCAATTTTCTACAGTCAGATTGTTCAAACCAATCTAGATACAAATTTGTTGAGAGTCGCTGAAATTCGGGTTTGCTCTTGAAATCATTTTTGAAAAATATCGTGGGAGGATTTTAGCCCCCTACCCTACTCCTCTGATACGTACTTGCATTAAATTTTTGCTACCGTTTTCTCTTTTCCACAACAGTAAGAAATCAAATTGAATACATTTAATATGTTTCCAGATTCTCAACAAGCCTACGCCAGTTCGTTCATCACAATACTGAAAATAGTCCCTGTTGAAAAGAAAATAGTATCACTTGAACCTCCTGCGCACATTGACGTCTCCGAATACCAAAAGCAATTCATTTCCCTAACACCAACATTAGTCAAAAAATCGATTAATTTTATAAAAGTAGTAACAGGTTTCCTGATTGTATTTTTTTAGAAATTCAAATTAGTTTCACACTTGCTGCCATTGCTTCTATACATCTTCATTCAATCTCAACTTTAAGATAATTTTTTATCGTCAGCAATGCTCTCTCCTCGCCCGGAGATCAATAGCTAATGTTTTACATACGAGCCACCGCCAACATCCTTCATCGACACAACACAGATCAATCTGTTCGGGGCCTGTTCGAAAGTGGCAAGGCAGAGTGCACAAGAAAGGGACCTGCTTCTGTTTGCACCGGCATCGGCATCAGCCGACCACTAGTGGGATGCTCTGATGATCGTTCTTCTCTCGTTCATTTTTCGCCCTCCGGCGACCAAAACGGACCCACGTTGATCCAGGCGCAATCAATTTGCATTCACCAGCACTGCAATAAATCTTTTTCGCATTTCATTTGGCCACAGTACCCTCGTCCATCCATTGTTGGCCCACTTGTCAGTTATGACGATCCCGCCGTTCCACGAACTTATCGCTCTATCGCTCCGCTTGATGACGGTTGGCCCCAATGCATGTGTGTGAGCTGGGGAACATCCTATTGCTGAACCATCGTCGACGATCTTTCGCGTGCTCCTGTACTACACGTTAATATACAAATCGTTCTCTTTTTGTCTTTGCGACAACAGTGACGATATATTTGCATACAAAATTAACTGGAGCTTATTTCCTTATGACCATCGTTCTTCGAGCCCATCGTGTCGATCTTTTGGGTTGACATTCCTCGCAACCTCTCGCAAACAACCAAACCATAAGCGTCTCGATGAGGAAGTCAATCGATCGACTCCACTCCACTTGTAAGAACTTGTAGCTATGCTACTGCATAAGTCGATGGTGGTGGTGGTTCCGTTTTGATTTCCAGTTTTCGTTGTCCCGTTCTGACTTACTGCCATTCATTTCTTACTGGAACAACCGGTCCCACCTCCCGTCCCAGCTCAGTCTGGCGGTAGGCTGTCCTGTCCAAATGGTAAGAGATATGGGCACTCGTCCCCACAAGTCCAGTGTTCGTTCCTTCATTCTGCCACCGACCGGTTGTTAAGTTATTCACGACACACTGCAGAACCCGCCCGGTAGTACCAAAAAAAGACATACACGAGCGGGACTGCAAGCCCGTAAATATATCAAACTGTCAAAATAAGGCCCTCAGCTATTCGAGAACTGGAAGAACTAGACATGCCACCAGACCACTGCTGCTACCGAGACGGCACACTCGGCAGCCAATGGTTGGACTGGCAATGGAAAGACATTCCTTCTTCAGTTAAGCGGTTGCATTTTGTTCTATTTTTTATTATTGCTTTATGCTGAACAGGGAAGAAAATGAAGCCCCTTTTTCATAGCTACACGGAACAACGATGTCGAAAGAATTTTGCCATAATTTGCATAATTTTCCTCAATATGTACATACGTTTCCTTCAAACATGGCGCCCGGCAGTTATATACACTTCACTAAACGATAAAGCATTTGTACGGTAGTTCATATTTGAAAGTATCTCTGCTGTACTGGAACATTAGTTAAATATTTTGATATGTATATTAAGAATACGTCCAAATTTGCTTACAGAGCTCGCAAATAAATAATCTAAATAGCATGGATGGTGATGAGAGAATATTTTCTACTAATAGCATGTCCACCATGAAATAGTTGCACTATGACGAATGGTAACCTTACACTTCTCTGCGCCCCCTCGGTGCTCCTGCCCGGTCAAATAATTCGGAATTTGATTCGGAGTCCTGAATGGAATCAGTATGGATTCCAGCTAAAATGCTACAGGTTGTTAAGAAATTTTAAAATAATTTCTATTTTAATTCATTCTGAAATCAAAATCATTCCAAACCAGATTCGATTACCAAAAATGATTTTAATTAAATGAGGTTATTACATATTACTTATTGTACAATGACCATTTCGAAATCGAAATTTCGGACCCCTTCCGAAATTTTTTCCTGGATCCGCCCCTGATGGTACAGTTTCAAAACACGACTTACCGTGGATTGGACAATTCCCAGCTTCTTACTAATTGTACGGTGCAACGTGCAAGTGCTACGGCAAGTGCTATTCTTTCGACTTCATTTTCGCAACGGTTTCACAATTGCTAGTGAAACTTGCACAATGAAAACAATACACATTGAGGTAATTTCACCCCAAATGTCAATAGAAAATGGAAAAAAGTTACAGCAATTTCAAAGTGATGCTATTTTATTCCCTACACCCGTTAAACAGACGTGGAGTTACATTCTATGAAAAGGATAACACATCACATCGCACTAATGCGTTCAGCATATCGTGGTTAACGCTTAACCCTGAAGTTTAAATGTTTTTTCTCATAATTGCATCTGCTCCTGTTACGGCATCAAACGCAAAGAAATTTGAACAAACTCAGCTCAAAACTATAATTCAATTTACTTATTGTGAGTCTGTTAAATTATCCCTGCGATTAGGCAGAAATATATAATAACTAAATTGATTGATTGTTACGTTGTTTGACTTACGTTTAGTATTGATGTTTATTTCCGTAGTTTCTGGGAGAGCGGACTCGTACGGTGGTTTAATTCTTATCATTAATTCCACTAACGGCGCTGCACAGAGGAGTAACTAGAACAAATTCTTGGCCAATAACCAAAAAAAATTTTTTTTCGATTTTTTAATTAGTAATATTTTTTTAGATACCTAAAAGCATACTGCATAATTGCTAAAGATTTTTTGCATGAATGCAAAATGGTGATATTTTAAGGGGTTTTTAATCATTTTTTATTATATATTCAGCAAAATCGCTTTCTAATGATGATGACTGTGTTAACTAGGACAATATTATAACAAACGTGATTGAACACAACTATTTGTGTAATCTCAGCTTAAAAATAACCGAAAATAGTTGTGTTTCTGTGTATTGGACCAGCTTTAGAAACACCCTTTTTAAACTTTTTATTCCAAATTTGAATAATAAAAAAGTTACATTATACGGCAAGATCCGGCAAAGTTGCTGAACCAACATTACAAAACAAGATTCTGGCTATCCGAAAAACATTGAATCTCTCTCTCCGATCTTTTCCGATCCACAAATTCCAAGCGATTTGAAAATATTGATATTTCCACTAATTTGAGGTACACTAAATTACTCAACTATCTGGGGCTGGGTGTCATTCTAAATTTTGAAAATCTCCTATGTAACGAAACTATGTAAGGTTTGTACGGTTATAACTTCGCAATTAGTTGATGGATTTCAATCATTTATACAACAATCGATTCAGAAACACCTGACTTGAATAAAAAATTGCTAATTAGATTGATGTACTATATAAGTATTCTGTTGAAAATTGGTTGAATCAAAATTGAAAAATTTCACGAAAAACGGTGAAATGTGCATAAACGAGGCGGTTATTCCGAGCAGAGCCGTCAATGCAGAGCATTTAAGAGGTCAATCAAACAAAATAAAAGTTATTAATATATGTGCTGAATTTCCTTTTTACCTTATCATTCGATACTTGGTGGTCGACGAGTAGTGTACGGACGTACGTACCTAAACGATTCTCATAAACAAAGGCCAATAATTGCCGTTGTACTGTACGGAACAAACAGATTTTTGCGCGATTTGTTGGGAAATAATCACAACAATTGTGTAGTAGATTCCGTAGAGGATACGATTACCGTAAATTTTGATAGAAATGATTTTGAAAGCACATTAATTAGCCGTGCTTTGATTGGTGGTTTGCTTGTTAGCATCTGAGATACGTAAAACGAATGGTCTGTAGGAAAATTTTTCAGTTTCCATTTGATCATCGTTGAAATCAGTTCGTTTACCGCCTGCGACTAGCTTCGTTAATTCCTGGAAGGAACGCTCCTCGTTAGCAGCAACATAGGCGCTCTCAAAATTGCCTCCATCACTAGACGCGTACGGAAGTCGCATTGTTATTGACAAGGAAACGGCGAAATAATATTAACAACAAACGGTCCTTATTAGGTCCACAAAATCGTTCACAGAAGAATTACAAATGAAATTTCCATTTCGTGCTTTTGTAAATAACTTCCCTCTTATCGGGTTAGTTATCTTCTATAATAATATCCGAAAAATGTGCGATAAAACAAATAAACTGACCAATTGGATGGAAGCAAGAAAATACTTACAAAAATTTGAATCAGAAAAGTGACATTGACGGAAAAATGCTTCGATCGTTTCTTTGGCAACTGAAGTTGCCGATTTGTTTTCCAACGTCAATTATTTGCGCGGTGCTGTACGGAACAAACAGATTTTTGCGCGATTTTTTGGGAAATAATCAAAACAATTGTGTAGTAGATTCCGTAGAGGATACGATTTGTTACCTTTTGTGTGTAGTCCTAAATAAGTCGATAGCATTACAGGATGTATCTACGAATAATATGGCTGGCTCACATAAATAATCGCATTTTCAATGTCATCGTGGTCGTGTCTTGTACACAACCATTTAATTTTTTTCTCCTTTTTCCACTGACCAACTGTTCATGCATCGGGAAAAGCAAATGTATTCACAAAGATGACCTGGAAAATACTAGTATTCGGGAGGATCTAGAAAAATGACCTCTGCACTGGTAGGCGGATAGATGCCAAATTGTCCCAAAAACTAGTTATTATCTATTTTAGGCATAATAACAGCAATAGCCGCAATAAATAATTTTGGCCAGGATTAGACCCCAGTTACTCCTCTGTGCGCTGTTACGTTAGCACAAACTAGCTGTCCTCTAGCTTTAATCCATTCAACCGTATTACTAATTTTAAAAATTATATAACTGTACTACTAGTTATAATGATTTCTATTAAACTTTTAATTAAATTCGTTTTTGCCTTTCTCATATAGAAAGGTTATGCAATCGCTCTAAAAATCAACCTAATCCCGGATACATTAATGTTTCCGTAGTGATAGCTGCTCCTATTCCCAAAAATAGCAAGATCTACAAACTATCGCCATTGGTGATTGAGGATTCTGGCCATAGGTGTACGTTTCTGCAATTTCGCCTGAGTGTTCCTAGAGAACCAGAACATATACGCAACGATTCTGATAAGCTTCCGCCAGTTAGAGACTTTGGCGAAAATTATGATGGGAACACAGACTGCGTGGTCGATCACCGACCGATTCATTTCGATTGCCGTTGTTTCAGAATTGACCGGCTGGGCTGGCAATTCACGTCGCTACTGCCACAAAAACATTGATCCTTTAAACCACCGGCTCGATGGTGAAAGGTCAGGTATCCTTTGCCACTTCGTCCCGTTATGGGCTACATTCAGTTTTGTCGGAAACCAGAACCACTCGGATAGGTCGGTGTTTTCTAAAATTTCGCCGACAAATTTGTTGTACTTCCTGTGATCTGAACGTAAGGGTAACGTAAGAAAGAACACCTCTCGAATCAGTCCAGAAGACCCTTTTCCGTACTGGAATAGGATGAGATTCTCCGATCGCATTCGCCAGACGCATTCCGATGACTGACGCTTGTTGACCGGCTTTCGGCTCATCCCAACCAATGTAAGAGTGCCAGATTTCCTGCATAAGGGCTTTGAGGACATCAGCACGTTTTACCAGAAGTCCGAGCGGGTCGTACACTGACATGAGTACGACGTAGTACTTCATGCTTCGTAGAGGCCTCCTTTTTGGAAAGCAAGTCTTGTCAGCATCGTTTCGAGATTTTAAAGGTAAACGTATCGATGATGGATTCTTTCTAGTTTCCAGCTTGCTTTTCAAATTCTTCAGGGAAGAGGTATTTTCACCAATAGCATCTACCACTCTTTAGACTACAAAAGCACCCCAATGAATCGGCTCAAGCACTATCAGCAACTACAACACTGGATTCGATGGAAGATGGAGTATTTGATCGAGCTAAACAGCCAGCAGCTAGCATCTTCATCACCGGTCGAGATCGATGTCGGTCAATTGGTTCTGGTACAAACCATCGCTCAATTGACCGCTCGCCAGAATCATCGCCACTCATCCTAGAGAAGACGGCTGTACAAGGGTTGCGAGGGTGAAAACTGCAGCCGCTACTTACACTCGTCCAAAATCCAGAATTTGCCCCCTTCCGATCAACGATGATTTTTATCCGCACCAGGAACAACTCCAATCAGCAACAGCAGAATCATAAACGGAGCCAGCTGAGTAGTTTTTGTGAATAATGCAAAATATTATTGGCTGAAAAACAAAATCAAAATATGTAAATTAGTAAAATAATTTAGATGGCCGGAACCGTTGATGAGTTCCGGAAGGGGCATAACTTGATCAGGCCTGCAGGAACGAATTCAACGAATGCCCCCCCCCCCCATTTTGGCTACAGCATCCCTCCCAAATCCCAGGTTTGTTAGGATTGACAACCGGAAAGATCGGTAGATACCACGAGCGTTCCTTGTTCATAGTTTTTTCCTGTGCCGAAAGTTTGCGAATGGATCCTTTCGCCTTGTAGTCTACAATTTGCTCGTGAAGACATTTCGCCGATTCAGGCTCCCGAGTTAGGCGCTTGTCAATACATTGCTGGCGAATCAAGGCCATATTTTTACTGTCTAGAAGTCGAATATCGACATTTTGCCATAATAGACCGGTCTTGTATTCTTTCTTTCCTGTCTGATTGCAAAACAACATCGTTCGTCTTCCTTCGACAGTAGCGATTTCCCGGCAGGTTATACTCTGATGCTATCCAGAACGAAATGTTTTATGCTGTAAACGATCGAGTGCAGCGCCTGGCACTACAGATGTGGTAGCTATACGCACTCTCTCTCTCTCTGTTGGCCGTTGTTGGTCTTGCTACTGAGCGTGGACCATAGGTAAGCCAACCTAGCCGTGTCAAAACAGGAGGGTTGATTGGCATTACCTTCTCTTGAGTCAAGCGGATACTCTAACGTAGTGTAGTCGACAGCCAACAGGATGCAAGGTTTGACTCTAGTGTACGACTCAATAGGCAGTCCAACTAGGTGTTTGTAGTGTTCCGCCAGATCCAAAGTCACTAGCGATTGCGAGGGAAGATCTAAACTTCTTACTGTGTGTGAACCATCGGTAGATGAAAACGTTGAGAAATTTGCGTTCCAGTAATATCCATCGCACATTTCACAGAGTCTTCTTCGTATCTACCTTGACCGCCGATCCAAGTGTGTCCAAGGGTGTCTTCTCACCGTTAAGGGTTCGCTCTTCGCACAAGCTATGTTCCATCAGCGTAGATGTCGACCGTGCATCGAGGAAGGCATATGTGTTAATCGTCTTCTCTCTTTTCTATGCAACGTAACTCGGACATACTTTAGCAGAACTCCGCCGAACAAACAATGGTGAGTGTTGTAGGAGACGTTTTGCGACGAACTGTTGGGAACATGTTTTCCGTGCTTGCTGTCATCGTGCAGTATACTTTGATGAAAATAACTACATCTGTTATGATCGCACAGAACTTCCCGTTCGCAGGACTTAAGGAGCTTAGTCAAACTATTCCGACAGATCTTCTCATCTACCAACACCAATCGTTCACTCGGTGATACCTTAAGGGTCTCTTCCTCAGGCAAGTTCGCGGAATGTAGCTGAATGTAGGCCTCTTCCTTCCGGTTTTTCCTCTCTAGCTTCCGCGATTTGACTCACACTTCTGTTCGGATCACCCGCTTAACGTCTCCACCATTCGTCCAAATCACGCGTTGAGCGGCTGGCACGAATGGTGGAGGATCGTAGCGCTATCCCTGCGATTGTCCTGTACACTAATTAATTGACTGCAAAGTCTGTTGAAACTGAAGGTCGAGTTACGAGAATGTAGAAATAAGGTCTTTCCCTTTACAGAAAAACCTATTTTCGAACTCAGTTTTTGTGCAGTGGAGTCAATATTTCATAAATTTTCTTGGTGTCCCCTTTCAATGCAAACAATTGTAACCCATGTTTCGGAATATAAATCGAATTACACGATTCATAAGCAGGGCTACTGATGAATTTATGCGAATGCATTCCGTATGCCATGCAAATTAATGCCCCTTTTCTTTGTTAGAAATCCCTTCTGGGATCCAAGGCAGCTTTCCAGATCACGTAGGCCGGGTAGCAGTGCCACAGTGGTGGGTAGGTGGCTAGGTGTCGCTAGCGAAATTACGCTCGCCAAACGCCTCTATTACAAAAAGCTGTCAATTAATGCCACCTATTCCGAGGCGGAATGAAAATCGTTTGGCTTTTGTTCACGTGTCCGAAGCAGTTGCTGCTCCTGCTTTGCGCATTAGTGCATTAGTGCATTGCATCGCATTCGCTACTCCACTGCTGCTTGCCGATGCAAGTAGGTAGGTAGGTCTATTTTTTCCACGATTGCGCCAGGTTTCTGGTGTGTCAATTGCTTAGAGTGCGCTGCGCGTGCAGAGTTTAAATGAGAGGAAAAATAAAGTCACGGTGGGCACCGTCGAGTTTTCTAAGCTTATGGATTCGCTGTTGTTTTGCAGGCTTGTGATTTGATTGCTGTTGAATAATTTATTTGTCCTACTGTTGTTGCTGGCATAGTCTCTCTCACTGACTGAGGCAGCGGTGCTGGATTGCAACAATGGGATGCATTGCAGGAATTTAAATCATTGTTGTCCATGGAATCATGGATAAAAGGTGCGGATCTGAGTAATTTTTAGGTACAAGGTTTCCCTTGTCATGAGGGCCCACATAGCTTGGCTGCTGTCGAGCAATTAAATGTACTACGACGATGAGGTTGTTCTTGATACTGTGGTTTTGTTATACCGGATTCAGATTTATGTACTACATTTCGATTGTCGACGTAGAAATATGTATTATTAGTTAGTTGTCATATGTTTAATCTCAGAACACGAAGGATTCTTGGCACCAGTGGTAGGGTTGATAATGCGATGAGTTTAACGTTATTTAAGTGATGATTTCATTAGCATCATCAACGCACTTCAGATGAATACAACGTATTCAAGTTTTCTGTGTTGGCTTTTACTTTAACTCTTCGGAGGAGTTTATGTACTTTTCAAGCCCTCATCTGCAACTGTATTTCGTAATAATTTGCTTGAAATTTTTGAAATATGTTTAATATGAGAATATCGTTTCTAAATAGTGCTTCGAAGCAAGTGATGGTCGATTCAAGCGTTTTATCAGGCGTTTTGTTTTCAGTGTGTAGCTGTACTGAAAGTGTTGCTTCCAATTATACAGTAATGAGTTGGTGCCCTTGACAAAGTTGCTCAGATTGGGTTTGCAAATAACTTTGTTGAAGACTTCAAATATTTTTCTTTAATATTTTCAAAGTACAGTTAAGGGAACGTCTGGTGTAAAATGCTAAAACCGAAGGTTATTTTGTATTACGTTTTGAAGGCCTGGTAACAAAGGATCTTTTGTGTGATGATCTAAATTTATTTATACATTCATTGTGCACGAAAATAAAATATTTTCAGTCACGCAGAGTCATACATACGAGCGTTCCATGAGTAGACGTCCAACCATTTCCACGTTGAGGAGCGCTTCGGAGAACACGACAACTCTTGATGAAATTGTCTAACACAGGAAATTCTGTAAGATTTGTAAAGCTTAGACTTGTAAGTTACTCGATGAATAAAAAAAATAGAAAAAGGTTTTGGAAAATTGCTTCATGAAAACCGGAAAATCTCATATATTACTATAAAATTCGCTAATTTTTCTACAAAATAATTGGGAGAACATTTTTTTTTGTTCACTTTTCTGTGGTTCATCGACAGGCTACACATATTGTGCATTCTCATTAAAAAATCAAGTCATTTCGTTGATTAGTTTTTGAGTTATCGTGTTCGTTAATTTGAAAAACGCGGTTTCGAGAAAAACACTATTAAAGGGTGTCCCACATCACATTGCGTCACGGAAAAACGCTGTAGAAAATCATCCATTGGGTATCTTCTCTTGAAAATTTGGGTAGAAGTACACGGAAGAAGAAGTGTTTACACTGTACTTTGATCGCTGCCAGATTTTCAAAAATTGTTGCAGATAGATTGAAATCTGCGTGTGTTACAGCAAATACGCGCGTGGAATACGTGGCTGTTCAAAACAGAAAAGCTTCATCGTGGCCACAGAGATTGCGGAGACTCTTCTAGAGGTTCAATACTAACAATTAAGCGGATAAATATCGATTGCTTTTTGTGTACTATACCAGACGACCCCTTAAATAATAGCGCATGGCAACGGAGGAGAATGAAATAAATTGCATTTCTTTATTGAAGGTAGTCAGGAATGTTTTAAGAGTTTTGATATTCAACCTTAACATATATTGTTCAGTGCTCTTTATTCAATCAAGTATTAACCATTTCGTTTGTTTTACCCTTTTCCATCCATGCAACTCCTAAAAAAGATTTTTTTCATTCGACTGCGGACATATTTTTTCAATTAGGAAAGTTTTATAGCAAACGATGGCGCTAGATCCGGATTATATGAAGGATACAACAGTTCTTCCCAACCAAATCCTTCAATTTTTACGGGTGGCTATTTGAAAAAAAAAACAGATCCAGAGATCCATTGGCGACTGTCAAACACTTAAATCAGTATTTTTCTCAAAACCCCGTTAAATTCTATATTAGTGCCTTTTTGTTAAAAAAATTGCGCTTATCCATGGCGCCAGCGAGGCTTTCTTATTGACTTCATTTCAGAGCCGTAGCGTGCGGGTTAGAGCATTGCAAAAAACAATTTTTTTTGAATTCTCAAAGGCCCCCCCTCTCATATTGTGACAAATGTCAAAGTAAGCTCAGATGCCAAATTTCACATCATTTGGACAATTTTAGACCCCCGCCCACTTCGCTTGAAATTTTTTGAAATTGGTACTATGGGAAAATATGGAGGAAAAATACATTAAATGCTATAACTTTTGAAGTAGAAATCAGAAAATTAAAATTTATGCCTCTTTTGGAAGGAAATAATCTTAGTATTTGAATGGAGATATATTTTTTTCTAGAAAAATACGGGAAAGTGGGGTACTGGATCATTTTGGCCCCAAAATCCCCTATTTTTAATGATTTTTCTGCTCCGTGATGAAAATCATACATATTTTGTAGTTTTTCTAATGTAAAAAAATCTCAGAAATCGAATGGAACCCTTTTGATCTTAGTCCGAATACGAGAAGTTGGGGTTAAATGGCCTTTTGACATTAATATTAACCTTCATCATTTTCTCGTTAATATATCTCTATTATTCTTCATTCAATTTTCATAAACTATACCTTGTTGAACGTGGAAAATCCTTAGGATTATAACAAAAATAGATTCGTTACCGGTAACATTCAGGAACATCAAATTATCTGACATATAGTGTCGATTTCACATTTTTATCATAAAATCGCGCATATTAACTCCATTTAACAACAAAATTCTTATTTAATTTACTACTTTTAGTGTAAAATATGCTTAGAAATCACATGAGAAAAGTTCCATTCCTGGAAAAATAGGGGAGGTTGAGGTATTAGGACAAATAATGAAAAAATGAGATTTGTAGAGTAAATATCAAAAAGTTTGATGTTTTGAATTTTACCTTTAACGTTTTTATTTTTGTTTTATTCCTCAGAATTTTACACGTTCAATAAGTTACATTTTATGAAAATTGATTGAAGAATAATAGAGATATATGCATGAGAAAATGATAAAATTTAATATGACTGACAAAAAGCCCTATAACCCCAACTTCTCGTATTCGAACTAAGGTCAAAAGGGTTCCGTTCGATTTCTGAGATTTTTTCACATTAGAAAAACTACAAAATATGTATGTGTTGCATCACGGAGCAGAAAAATCATTAAAAATAGGGGATTTTGGGGTCAAAATGACCCAGTACCCCACTTTCCCGTATTTTTCAAGAAACAAATATATCTTCATTCAAATACTTAGATTATTTCCTTTCAAAAGAGGTATAAATTGTAATTTTCTGATTGCTACTTCAAAAGTTAGAGCATTTAATGTATTTTTCCTCCATATTTTCCCATAGTACCAATTTCAAAAAAATTCAAGCGAAGTGGGCGGGGGTCTAAAATTGTCCAAATGATGTGAAATTTGGCATCTGAGCTTACTTTGACATTTGTCACAATATGAGAGGGGGGGCCTTTGAGAATTAAAAAAAAAGTTTTTTTTGCAATGCCCTAGTGCGGGTGGCCGGGTTGGCTCTCGCCAACGGCTCCAATCTTTGGGAGGCTGCTGAAATCCTAGACTGGCTTACATAATAAGTGAAGATAAAAGTTGAAATAAGTCAAACTAAATTTTTGTTCGAAAATCGAACTGAAAAAGAAAGCCAATGCAAACATCCAAGAAGCGCACAACTGAAACTGCACCAAAGGTGCAAAATAATTACCCTACGGTCCTGTCAGTCTCACCAAGATTTGTTCATAATCTATGATGTTGTTCTTAAAAGAAAAGTGGATAAAATAATAAACAACGAACGTGCTTGAGTGGCACAACACAAAAATTTCAACTGCAAAGAATTTTAAAATAACGAAAATATTGCAAACTTTATCGCTAGTTTCCTCAGTTTCGTAGAAATACAATGGGCTTAATTTTTGATCATGGGTAATAAAGCAGCCCCTCTCCTTAAAGTTGTAGCAAAGATCGTGTAGTAAGCTAGATCAATTGTAATCGAGAAGATAATACTACGGCGTACCGTGAGAATTGAAGCCAACTGGATGCTGGGAAGAGTTCCGTAATATTACAAAGTTGTCGGTCATCAACGAATACAGCACTAGGTTGAATTTCTGGTTCAAATGTCACATGAGATTTTTGATGCTCCTGGAAGCGCTGAAAACTCCTTGACTTACCTGAAGACTCTGTGTTTCAGTAGATCCACGCATGACAAACTCGAATCGGTGATTACACCGTCGATCTCCACGTTGTTAGCGGGCATGTAGACACGGTAGTCCTTCATAAAAGGCTTGTCTTTAGTAACTTAATCTGCTTACTTTAGTAAGAAAAACACAATTCTGAGCTTAATTGGGCGAATTGGGCGAAAAAACTGTCACGATGGGCATTTCGGCGTCAGTTCTTTCGAAATCCTTAGAATAGATCAGAGTTCAATGTGTATTAAATAAAAAGGAAGTCAGTGTCAGATTCTAGGGGCAGATCACTTTCGAAATGTACATCAAATTTGGATCGAATTGCAAAAAAATTCATTTAATGTCAATTTTTGCATCAACTTTACTCTCCCTTGCAGACAAGTCTGTTCAACAAACGCCTTACGCCGATCGACTTCGTTCGGTGTTTTGTTAGTTGTAAACTTAGTTTCTTGTAGGGCGTTGACGTTACACGCAACGCTAAATACATTCTAAATTTCTATTTTGATGGCAAGACAATGAATTTAATTTTGTTGATTTTTAAAATAAATAATTTAAAAAAGAGAAGAAAATTAGGACAAATCTAATTTTATTGTGCATAAAGCCACAAGACCTAACATGTATGGTTCTTTAGTACTTCGGATTCCCTCGTCATTAACATCACTCGGTACCAGCCAGTTGTTTAGTGTTCACACAAGACTTTTTGTGACGTTTTGGATTTCAGTGTCTAACTATCGCCGATACACCATTTGCTTCATTTTTTAACAGCTATGTAAGTGAAAGTACGGAATATATTAAATCAATGATACATGAATTGATTTTTTTTCCTAATCAAATTGTTACTATTTTTGTTGGAGTTTGAAATTGATTTGAACAAAAAAGTGACAAAATCGCGGTTTTCACTTTTTTCACAAAAGTTACTATAACTTTGCGAATTTTCAAGCAGTTTGAAAAAAATCAAAAGTTTCTAAAAGTTAAAAGAATGGTCTAGAAACGGTATAAAATGAAATTTTAATATTTTTGAAAGAGTGCTATTATTTGGAAGTTTAAGAATGGGATTTTGGACAATACAACGAAATGGGGTGTAAATTGAAATGAAAAGAATATTTCTGACCAGTAATACATTGGTAACACGCAACGTTACTGTTACAGTAGTTACGGTGCGCAAATTATACTTACGAGCTATTGTTTTGAAAAACTATATAAAATTAACAATAAAATCAATACAAATTAGCAAAAATGAGAACGATTTTTTTCTACATCAAAATTAAATTACATTGATAGAAAAAATGATTAAAAACTATTTTATAGTACTAATTATTTCTTAAGTTGTAAATCAACCATTGTTTGAACTGGTATTGCCAAGAGTCACATTTCCACTGACAGCACGAAACCTGACGAAACGCTAACGGCAACCGTACAATGGGGTATAAATATACCCCACACCAACTTTGGCACCTGCTTCCACGAAGGCTATAAGCAAACTGGCTATACCACCTTTTTCTACTCTTACTAGGGACTCTAAAAAGATTTATGATCAAGGTCCCATGCCGGTAAATGCCGAATTCTCGTCTTTATACGACTGATATAAGAAGGTGTGGGGTAGATTTGTACCCCAGTGCAACGTTCTAGGGTCAATAGTGGATTATTTAATTAAAAAAATATTTATTACAAAGGCTACATACCATGTCCCCTATAAAATAAAATATAAGTTATGAAAATCTACGATTTAGTGAAATTGACGATGATTACACGACCTGGTTTAACTTAAACGTGAAACGGTTGAAAGCTTTATTTTATTTTATACTCATTTCAGATGCCCTAATCAGTTTTGTATTTACTTTTATTGTTTCCTGCTTCTTTACAGTTGAGCTTTCTGCAGTTAATTACGTTCTGGTTATCCGAGGCCTTCCACAAGCATCTCTTGACACTTTAATAAATTGATTTTCTAGCTATTTCTGTTGAAGATAGTGAATCTTACGAGCACTTTGATCGATAAGAAATGTGATCCGGATGCATCTCAACAAACGGACAATTAAAAATACATTCTCTGTTACGACCGATTAAATACCGCAACATTGTAGTGGCAAACCGATCGCGGTCAGAGTATTAGCATATCCACTTTTGGCTCCATCCTTGTTTGGAATATGACCAACAATCCGCGAGCAGCACTTTGTATCACTCCCAACACGTTTGTATTTTCGCGCTGAGTATAATATCTCAGTCCAGAGTGCACCTTTTTATTGGATTTTGATTGATACTAGACCTGTCACATGGCATATTTTATTGACCATTTAGGAATAGCAGCCGTACCCCCAAACCACTTTCTGGAATCTTTTTGTATCCTTCTTTGATCGCTTTCAGAGAGAGCAACTAACGCCCGTTTGCGGGTTGGGAGTGCATCAATTCCCTGAAAGAAAATATCCACGTCATTCACCTGATTGTTTGCGGCTTAACCCGCTTTGATGGTTTGGCGCAAGGGAGCACTGAGGCAAGGGTCGTGATCGTTAGCGATGCAACATGCATTCCGTCTATTTCTTGGATTACATTGTTGCAGAAATAGGGTTTAGTGCGAATCGGACCTGCATACTGAACAGGAATGCAATGAAACCTGCACCCCGAAATGATGGGAGTGGGTAAGTTCAATTGACGATTCTTATCGTTGAGACGATAATTTGTCTCGCTGTGATGCGGAGCCACAGCTGGATTCCTACATGTCATTGGAAGACTGTTGTCATGGGTGTAACTGGGTTGATTCATACCAGCGACTGTTGAAGATTCCTGGGTAGTGTAATTATAAGGGCATTATTCAGGATTACCTACCTCTAAACTAAGAAATTCGATGTTCATATTGAAAGGAATGTTGTCACTTTTTCCAACAATGCACAAACGGTTAATTGCGACTAGTGCTTTTAAACATTTTTGTGATCACTTGATGATCAGATCATGCAAATCTATGAATTTATTATTATTCAAAAATGAATTGACGCGCTTTTCTTACAAGGTTTTTATCCCCCGCGCAACAAATACTTTATTGTATACGTATAGTAAACCCATTATTTGACCAAAAACCTCCACACAAAAAATTACATTTATTATTCGGTCAAGTTTCAATGTTGTAATAGGTTATCATCAAGAATGAGACGAGTTAGCAAGTGGCACTACTTTCGTGACGTCTCTATCGCAGTTACCACGATCTTTGCAAAAATTTCGAAGCTATTTTTCGACAGTCCGCCCTTAGTTATTGGTACACTAATTTGCAGGTGAAATCGTAAATATTTATGCTTAAATGACCTACCATATCCATAAATCTTGTTTATAGCTCAACAAAGTATCGCGCTCCAGGCGCCCGAAGCGAGCCCGATGATCGAGCAGCAGGCGTTGCGCTTGACTCTTAATGATCAAGTACACAAGTCGAAAGCTGCGACCCGGACAACAATGTTGCAGCAGTGTCTCCATTCGTCCAGTTTTTATCTCCAACCGAGCATGAAACAGACATTCGCGTAGCTTAATAGCATCAATCAGCGGACATAATCCCGACTGGTCTCTAAACAGAGTTAGGGGGAAAATACGGAGCCAGTTTCCCGGTGTAAATAAAAAAGCGAGAACAAGCTAGAAATTTCAAAGAGTAAAACAATTGGCTAATAAATTTCGTTCCTAATGGCCGTTCCAACACATTCGCAGTTTATCGACCGTAAAATACCTCCCGGTCCAAACGTCCCACTAATTACTTCGTTTTGGGGTCCGAATGAGCCACCGTGTGTAACAAACACCCCAATTCAACGCCTTTCGAAAAATGGGACGCAACTGTTTCATTTCAACCGCGAATCAAACCCCTGACTCACAGTGCCAAGCAGTGCAACGGAACCTTTCTACGGTTAGTGCATTTACGGAATCAAAACAGAGAGTTTTATATGAAATAAAGGGCTAAAATATTTTATAAACAATATTTTGTTTGGCTCATTTCCCTTAATCTATCTATCCATCTATCTATCTATCTATCTATCTATGTAAAAGAGGCGCTTCGGAACAAAAAAGAGTTTTCCTCCTATTTCGTTGAAAGTCACAGCAACGCGCGATGGGTATTAGCTAGTTTGCTATGATTCTAGTGCAGTAAACTGGAAATTGCTAGTCTGTAAAGTGGTGGATTAACGTGTATTTTTCCTGAAACTCTACTAGGCAGTGATATAATGACCGAAATAAGTTTATTTATGAACAGGGCTGATCACTTATAAAGTGCAATCAGAGCCGTAGCGTGGTCTTATGGCCCTCTCGAAAGATATTTACTTTGGCTCTCTTTTCAGTTTGACCTTCGAATGATGGTATCGTGTATACATTAAACTGGTTAAATTTTTTATTATTTGCTTCAGATGGAAATCATCCCGTTAATGATGCATACCGGCCCTGACAATATCGTTCTATACACGCTCGCGACACGAACAGCCATTAGGCGAAACATGTGTCCAGTCCCGCGTTGAGTTCAGCGCAGCAGCCCAGGCCGGTACGCCATACCGCAGTATTAAGGAGGAGACTTCCTGTGCTGCATTTTGCTCCTCCGATGTGTGGTATGATCCTTGTCAATACGTTAGTTGTCCTCGCAGCCTTCGTACATACATAGGCGACATGGCTTGTAATTTAAAGGATCGTCGACTATTACACCAAGGTATTTCGCCGACGCTGATCACGACATGCTGGATTTTTTTTTGGTTGCTGACCAGTACTACCTTCGTCTACAACTTCACATCAGCCTTTCAGGTTCTCACGCTACCTATTGTCTCTGCCGTGAACATCTCCACTTCCTCAAGGGTCGCGCCGGTTATCGTCAGGACAACGTCATCTGCAAAGCCGACAATCTCGACTCCCGTAGCCAGTTCCGGAGTTAACACTCCGTTGTACATTGTATTCCAGAGTATTACTCCCGCCGTAACCCTAATCGACCTCTGCCCTACGTTCGTCTCGTGGACCAGTACTCGGCTCTGAAAGTAACTTTTTAGAACCTTGTTCGGGACCCTGTGCAGCGATACGGCGATCACCATCCAGTTCGCGCTGTTGAACGCGTTCTTGCGTTCTTTAGATTTGCTTCGATGCCTTCTCCGCGCTCGCGAAGGCTGCATCCACCGTCAAGATCCCTTTCCGGAATCCGAGCTGCCTCTCATATAGTCCGTTCTTACTTTCAGCGTAGTTCGTCAGCCTGTTGAGGATAACCCTTTCCAGAAGTTTATCAAGAGTATCCAGCAGGCATATAGGCCGATACGATGCTGGATCTTCTGGTGGTTTCCCTGGTTTTGGAAGCAATACCAGCTTCTGGATCTTCTATTTATCTGGGAAATAGCTTGCATCCAGGCATTTATGTAGAACGATCCTGAACATGTCCGAAAACGCCAGGATTCCGGTCTTCAGTGCCACGTTGGGGATATCGTCCGGATCGGGAGCTTTCGTCGCTTTTAGCCCTTTTGCTACTATAAGGAGCTTGTCGTTGGAGACTCGATTATCACCAACATTTCCCCTGTCTGCATCAACGTGCGGTGTGGGTGGCCATGAGGTTGGGTCGTGCTTAACCTTCCGGCAGTCGCGCTATTGCACTGAGTGCACGCTGCTCTCAACATCTAGCGAAATCGTCTTAGGCTGCGGCTGCTCGTTCAGTGGGCCATAAGCGCGACTTCCGGAGGGCTAAGGAATAGACCCTCCACAATAATTTTCAGTTTTTAGCTCACATTTAAGATGGTGTCGTTTGACTCTTGTGGCGTGGTTATCACGACACGGTAAGCGTTGCCCCAAGGCTGCACAACTCCTTGTAGCAGGTGGACTTAAAAGCCGCCCCAGACGCCCGGAATGTCACATTACACTCTTCTCTGGCTGCTACACGTCTTTCTCTCTGAACGCTTTTAGGCAGGCAACACGGAGAATGCTGAGCCTTTAATACCACCAATACGCCGGATACCTGCGGCTCGTCGACTCTATTTTCCTCGGCATTGTTACGTCACAGGTTCTCGCTAATGTTTCCTAAAGCTCATCCTCAACACGAAGTGCTTCCACATGAAGGTTCTTGTCAAAGTCCGTTATTTTCCACTTCCGCTCGCCAGTCCTCACTCTTCGCTTTATAGCGCAATTCCGCCGACCAATAGTGGATTGTCTACCTGTTGCGCAAGTAAACGGACAATAAAGGAGATGATTTCCGGTTTTGTAACTCTCGTATATTTGTACCGAAACGTAGAGGGAGGTTATAAAATCCCTTTGGGAATAAAGGTATAAGTTCATTATAATTAATTACCTTCATGGTTTCATGGGATTTGTGTGTATGACATAGGTGTGGTTTAACAAACAATGCTTATACTACTCACGTTTAGTTTCCTTGTGATACTTATTTGCCCGTACTAGACGCAACTATCCGTACTATTAACTGTAAATGCATGATTTAGGTTAGGTTTTATATGTAGATTTTCACAAGATTATTTTACCTTCTGTGTTCTTTGTTAAATAAATGTTTCGTGTGTAAGATATGTCAATCACTGCCCTAGGTATTTTACTCTAGATATAAGTAGAATAATCAATAATTCTGTAGGATAATAAATTAATTCTTCCTGCACGCTACTTCAGCTATCACGTTAATTCAACTCTCTGACTTGCACTTTTTCTTACCTACGTGTCACTTCTCGGTAGGCGGATGTATGACAGCTAAGTAGTACAGGGTCGGAGCTGCGGTTGTTCGACCGGTCGATCAATGAGGTGTAATAAGAGGTGCGTCACAATCCATAGTGATGTGACACTACCATTAAGTATAGTGGATTGCCTAGTGGTCGTTATGTTTGAACTACTCACTAACTCACCAATTCATGTTGTACATCAGCGGCACATAACAAAATGTTACGCCGATGATGGATTCTTAACCGCATTTACGGAATGTGCTAGCGGAACCTTCGTTGCACAGACTTATATTTAGCTTCGCCAGGTCTACCACCAAGCTTTAGCATTTTGCGTTGGTCAGTCTGCTACTCCACTACTTCATGGACAGCGAAACCTCCCATCAATAGGAATTGCCGCCTTCCCTGCACTATCCAATACCCTGTTACCGTTATCGGGAAGAACACAATACGGCTCTGCAATAACTCCAACGTCGCAATGCAATGTCGCAATGATTGAAATTAATAGGTTATCTCAATCATCATTGGCCTGCATTCGCCTTTTTGTACTCTGGGTAAAAAAAACCTCCCGTCATGTGGTGCTTTCCGCCTTCCTTTGTGCAAAGTATGTACTTCGTTTGCTTTGTGCCGTCTCTAGCATTGTATTTCTACTCCCCACATTTTCTGCACAGATTAGATCTCTCCGGGCCTCCACAGTTTTTTGGCTGATGATCGAAATCCAGGCACCTGAAACACCTTTCCGTTTGTTTAGTGGCTCTAGGGATCAAACGTAACGAGCATACCGACTATCCCACTTTGATCTTACCGGTCGACATAAGCTAGTAGGCTGTGGCTGGCGACAAGCGTACTGCTGCTGTCTGTGTGCCACTATACGCCTTCTTCGATCTGATTTATACCTGTTCTTTTTCGGTTACATTGCTCTTTTAGCGCTCTCCTTAGTTCGTCTTACGTTGAGATCGCGTCTAGATACCTGCACTCGATCATTATTTCCTGAACTAAAGCTCTAACGTTCGCTTCTCATCCCACCGCTTCTGCCAGCAGTTCCCAATAGGCCGAGCTCTTGATCAATGATCTTTCTTTAGCTCGAACAGCATCTCGCCTTTTTGAGTGCGCCTGGTTCTTACTACGTTCTCTCTCAGCTCCTTCAGCTTGGGATCCTCTCTCAACCTTTTGAGGATTGCACCGTGCGTCTCGCTGTCGTTTGCTTTGACAACTAGAGCATCCATTATATGGGGCAGTTGAGGATCTCCCTTCTTCTTTTTCTTCTTTTCGTCTTTTTCTTTTTGCTTTTTCCTCTCTTCAACGTTTTACGGTTCGCCATCCACTTTCCATTTGTCGGTTTTTTCGCTGTCACTGACCTTCTTGGCCTTCTTAGTTTCCTCCTCCTCTCCTGATGTTTCCCTTGCACGGAACGAGAATACCGGCCACCCTTCGGCGTCTCATAGGCTTCTGCTTTCGCTACTCCCGTGGTCTTCAGTGCCTTTTCGGCGTTTCCAGTTCTCTCCGGTAACGCCATCTGTTTGCGTTCAGCTGCTGCTACAGTGGATTTGATGCTAATCGTTACAGCGCTGATCCGTTCGTGTACGTTGCCCTTGATTTTCACAAATTCGTGGAGCTCTTCGATTTTTTGCCTCAGCTTCATCACTTTAAGCAACACATACAGCTGGTCTTCTTGAGTGATACTGGATTTCTTCGTACGCACCTTAATCCCACCTTGTTCGACGTCCTATTGGTTTGTCGCCGCCCGTGCTCGGTATGATCTCCCTAGGCTACTCTCGCTTCTGTAGCGGTTGCATTGCTTGTTGCACTTGGTCGTTTCGCTGGGTCGGTAGCCTCGAACGGATTCACCACACTTGCTCCGTTATAATCTTTTATACTTTAGTCGTTTTTATCTTCTTCCATGCTTTTTGGGTCCCGACTCAAAGCCGCTAGTAAGTAGTCGTCTCTATATGATCCAATGGTTACCTTTGCAAGCAGTGCGGTTGCAGGCGAGGGTTGACGTGGTCCCTTTCATGGGGTACCGCGTTCTGAGCCGGATCGGTGCCAGTCAGGAACGTTCAACTGAGCCAACTTTCACTAGCGAAGGTGCCAGGTTTCAAACGCTCTTATAGCGGTAAGCTTGAATCTAGTTGGTACAGCCACACGGTACTATCTTTGATTTTAGGCCTGAGTTTAGTCCGGCCTAAGACGTTAGTACCTGTCATTGCAGAAATGGCTGCATCCTGATGTCAAATTAAAACAGTGTAAAAGGCCGCCATGTTCCTCTTGCATGCATCTCAATTATTTGAATCAACTTTTCGAACTTTATGTGCAATATTATGGCTCATGTTGCACAAAAACCATATGAGGGCAAGTAAGCAAGTCTTATCCCGTACGAAAAACAGGTGTAATCGAATTTTAAATGCATTTTTTTAAATATTCTTTATCGTCCTATATCTAGAAGGTGCTACACGCTCATTTCAAAACGCCACATCGAAGAGTTATATTGCAGGTTAGCAGAAGTCGAATCATATTGAAACAAACTGTCGAACGAAATTTTATAATTGGATTCAGAGATGAAAATTGTTTTCGTTCGTTAGTTTACCTATGGCTATCAAAATGAGTGAAGTTTAATTTGCTCACAAATTTTTAGTTATTTTTACATGAGGAAAAGAATATATAATCACAATTTGTTCCCTTTTCTAGTTGTATCTTCTCACAAAGAACACCATAAGCAAGTGGAAGTTTATTTATATTTTTACTGCTTTTGAAAGAGTTCAGAACTAAGATTGAATAAAAAATTGTAAATGAAGCCATGCCATATAGTCTAAGTAACACTTTTAAATATGACGGCAAACAAACTGTTACAAATATTCTCATTTTGATCGTTATTTAAAAGTTATCGGAGCTTGCTTGTATTGTTTCGTAATTTATAATTTTCTAGCTTATCTTGAACGATTTGCATTTCAGCTGTAGTACAAATTTTCGTTTAATTCTTTATGATAGAACAGATGGGGTATGAAAGAGCTGTGAAAGCTGAGACTAGACAGATGACTTGGCAAAATGACGCAAAAAGTTGAATACGGAAAAATCGCTTAAATCGTGTCGGAACTTAAGGGGGGTTGTGTAAGGTATTATCGGCAAAAAATTGGATACTTTAATTTTTTTCGAAGCAAAGATTCTTTGTCTTTTCAGTCAGGCGCCACATCGAAATCTTGTTTTGCGGTATACATAACTCAAAATCTACTGGACAAACGTTGAGACATTTGCACAGTTGTTTTTCACAGCATTTCACAAGTAATTAAGGGAGCTTTTATTTTTTGGTCGATTTTCGATTTTTTCGTAGTACTTTAAAACCAAAGTCCGATTATAGCTAAAACAACGATTAACATGTTATTGTAAAATAATAATATTTAGCAGTTTGCAAAAAGCTCTTGTAGTTGCCTGGGCAATGATGTGAAGAAGAAGAAGAATTGTGCAAAACTCAGAACGATTGGTCCAAGAAATTTCATCTGCATCCAGTATCAGGTTCAATTTGTAAATTTATAATTGTCAATTCATTATCAGACAGATGGCAGACTATAGGAAGTAACTAATTATAATTTTTATCAATTAAAATTACTGGACTTTTGGTATTTCAGGCATGAGGATAATCGTGCTGATAATTTGAATTACTTCATTTTCAGCAAAGTAGGTCTGCCAAATTCTATATGCATGGTTAGTAGACTAGTTGGGTAGGATGGTATAATAAACCCCACCAGGCTAAAATTTCAGATTTCCATTCCATGGACGACATAATTATCTGACATTTTTCATGTGTTGCAGAACAGCAACTGATACAAACTTTTCAAAAGATGTAAGCTTCCACTCTTTTTCTATAAGCATTTGATTTAATTTGGAACAGTCCGATTTGGCTGAACTGACAAACTACTAAGTGTAATGTTAGAGAAGCTCTTCAAGCCCTTGGAGTGGCTAGCGCCTAACAATACAACTCTATAACGTTCTCGATAGTATGCACCATTTTTAGCAAAATAACGTTTTAGTCAATTATGGATCTTAGATAATAAATTGTTTAAGCGGTTACTCAACTGTAGAATTTTCAAACAATCGATTTTTTTATTTATTAGTCCAAAATGTTCTTTAAGATGTAAAAAATGATATCCCAAAACATGGAGAACGAAAACAATTCAAAAATATAATTTTCAATTTTGCCGCAACGCTTCTTATGTATAACCCATGTGTACTGCAAACTTTAACCGCGTTTTTCTCGAAACCACTGGCCGGAAATGTAACTCGAGCAAATGATTTTTGGTCGCTTTGAATTTTTTTACAGTATATTCAAAATTGATTTTTCTAGTCACGTACGCAGGATTAAATTTTTTATTGCTTACCTTTTTATTGATTAACGATTTTGTGTAGATTTTTATGACCTTCTCTACGTTTTTTCACTCAAAACTGCGCCATTTCGCTTAAAATCAAAATATCGAAAAATCCTACCTACATCGCTATTGACATAAGGAATCAGAAAAACTTTAGTTTTTGGCGCTAGGTCAAAAATCACGGGAGATAGATTTCCGACCGTGGACCCCTTCCAAAAAACGCGCATGAGGTGAAAATGCTGCAGAGCCGTCATCTTGTGATGAAATTGCTCGAAAAAATTATTTTATTTGATACAATACTTATGTTATAAATCCCATTCAACAAGATGTCGATTCACCATTTTATTGAGCAATAAAAAATTCTCGAAACAATCAGACTATTAAATAGCATAAACAGTGAATTTTAAATTAACTTTATTGTAGTTTTTTAACATAGCCGTGTATTGCTGATCAGAACACAACAGTGCAAATGGCAGCATCATGTTACCGGAAGAAGACAAAAATATGCAAAAATTTGTCATGCTTCTCTTGCATACATTTCGTTATTTTCAATCCTCTCTTCGGCTTTCTTCTGGGTAAATATGGCTCTCTTTGCTCGCAATAAAGATGGCAATAAATAAGCCAGTTTATCAGGTAGGAAAGACAAGCACTGTCGAACTACACTAATAAAATAAAATAGTTCGTATCCATAAATGAATACAGCTCTTGTACGTCAACCTGGGTATGTTTTACCCTTTATTTTTCGCAGAACTGTTACAACAAAACGCGTGAAAAATATCCATTCATGAAAATCGCGCCAGAATGAAAAATACTGTCAATATTTCTGAATTTAAAAAAAACATAAAATAACATTCATTTCACATTATTGTCTCCTTAACTACTTAACAAAATAAAACCGCCAACTGGATATATTTTTAATGGCTGGATCTTTTGGCTGCTCTAAAAATGCCAAACGCGTATTCGCAACATCCTTAGTAGTTTAAACAGCCGTTTTTATGAGCATTGCCGAAATGTTCCGTTTCCGCCACGTACCCAGATGCAGGCCGGTAATTTGCAGCTTCCGCTACGAACCTTAGTTTGCAGGTTAACTCGCTTAAAATAATTCTTAATGACTTTTCACTCATTATTAAGATCATTATATCAATTGACATTATCTTATCGAGTAGTTGTGAAATGAATAAAAAGCACCAATTGTTATAAGCAATAAAATACCCATTTTTTGACAGTTCGAATAACTTCCGAAAATGGGCAATTTGAATACATAAAATGGGTAAAGTTTTTTTTACCGTGTTTATCTACCCGCACTTTTTTTTATTTCCTCTTTCGTTCCTTCTCTCTACACGCTTGATTCCAATTGCACATCAAAGGGTTAAAGTAGAGCACGTTTGGATAAATTGAGATCTATTCAATCAATTCAGATCAAAGTTGTTTTTGTGAATTAGAAACAGAACTACAATAAGAATTGTTTTGTTTCTTTTCTTTTTGCTTATCGCTAAGAGAATAAGCGGGACCATTTAATTCGTTAATATAAATCGATAACATATTTTCACGAATGATTGCCCATATATCTATTGTATCACACATCAAAGAAAGTAAATAACGGAAGAAAATTATTGTTTTTAAGGGATAGATCCAAACAAATGACAATTGGATATAGATCGTAAAATGCAATATTTTATGAATTTACTTACACTGGTCGTTAGCAAATTAAATCAGAGTGTTAACAGCTTAGAAATTAGCTCCACAAATACCCTAAGCTAAGAGTAAATAATTGATTTTAAATATGTGCAATGTTCCAATAAGAATAAAATCACATAAAACTTCTGAATACAAAATGTTTTTAAATTTAGTGTGAACACAACGGTGATCAATATATTTATTTCGATTTTTGGCATAAATTGTTCCAATTTGCATTGATGCATTATAGAAATATATCTATATTCTGTCTGCCACAGTGCAAAAAAAAATTAAATATTTCCATTCAAAGTGGATTTTGACAGTTGGCTTTTAGGCCATAATCATATGTTTGTCGAGAATTGATCTTTATTCCAAACTTGTGAAAATTCACTTGAAACGAAAATAAATGTTCTCCCCCACGTCGATAGGTATCATGTTCAATTAGAATGACACTCACAGTTCATTTTAAATTCAAATTGAAATATTTTAACCAATTTTTTAATCAAAGTATGAAATCTCAACAAACATATTATTCCGGCTTAAAAGCCAACTGTCAAAATTCTCTTTGAAGGGGAATTCCGGACAAACCGTTACTCGCCAATCACAGATGTTGGCAGTAAACAAAAGAGAAAAAAAAATCTCTTCCATTAACTGCTATGAACTGTGTTTATCCAGCGACGGTTTGTCTGGAATTTCCTTTCAAAGAGAATTTTGACAGTTGGGTTTTAACCAGTAAACATATTTTTGTCGAGAAATAACTATCATGGCACCAATTACAACCGATGGTTTAGCCACCTCTAACTCGACGAGCGCCTATTCAAACTGAATAAAAACATGCATATGTATATCAATTTATTTTCTTTTGTGCATATTATGTCACTACAAAGTACTGCACATCATCGGCCAACTTTCAACTATCCAACACGTTAAAGTTCTATGTTCAGAAACATATCGGCAACAAGTTGACAAAATTGTTCTCAAACCCTATGGAACGAGATATTTGACGAAGAAAAGCTATTTTACTGCAAGAAAATATCGGAATGAATTTACTCATTTTCTTTAACTTGAATTTGTTGTTTTTTAACATTGACGTGTAACGCAGATCAGAACGCAGCCATATAAATGACAGCATAGCTTGATTAAAGCTTACCAAATATTTTAGTCCGGTTTAAAAGTTAGTCCGGTTTAAAAACAGTTAGTACGGCTTTGTGCTTACGGCTATTAGAGATCTAGCCAAATTTTAACGGGACGAGGGGCAGCGAGTATCATTACTCTATAGTTACTATATTCATAGTAAGGTGGAGACACCGGGCGGAGCACGCCAAATGCCGGAGCCGATTGAGAATGATGTCCCACATATTTAACAATATTTTTCTGTAACATCAGGAGATATACGCACAAGTATGAAACCACACCATATCTTCGAATTCGTTTCGCTATTTGTACATGTAAAGTTCTTACTGACGACGTCAACAATGAAACTATTAAGCTAGAGCTTAAACATTTGCATGGGATGTCGGCTTTTGTGTTCGCCTAACTATGAATATAGTAACTATAAATTAATCCACTCACCGTTTCGGAGAAGTGTCACTTATCCTTACTACACACTTAATCCGGCTCGGCAATTTCCCAACAGCTGTGTTGTCAGCAAATTTAAAAACTGATGTCTCAGTAAAGTGAGATTTGTTTGCTGATTTTCGGTGAAATAGACTCAGCTACGTCACTTTTACTGCGATCTCAGCAAAAAAGTTGATATGAGGATTATGGCATGTTTAGACGTTTAGCAGAGTCCAATGCTGCCTAAATCCTACCATATCCTAGCAAGACTCTCCAATTCGCAGTACGTCTAGAGAAGGGCGAGGGCGGGGTGTCGTTAAGCCCCTGAACTCCTGTCCCTGCTGGTCCCAAAACTGTCTGTTTGTGCGTATGTTTCAAATAATGTCACTAATTTTCCCCAGAGATGGAAGAATCGATATCAATAAAACATGGTTCAATCAAAAGGTACAACATGCCGTAGGCTGCTATTGATTTTTTTTTTTGAATCGGAGTCCCTGAATTAAATATACATTTTTTCCTCCGGAATGGCTGACTCGATTTTTATTAACTTAGAAAGGTATAGTATCCTTATTAACTGCTATCGAATTTGGATCGGAGTTAGGGTTCTAGAGTTATGAGTTGAAGAGTGTGATCGCACATAAAATTCCCTGAACTGATTTGTCTTTCTCATGTAGGGAGGTAATACTATCACTCGGATCTTTGACTTTCTTCCGAGACCCGGAGGGCCGAGTCTCATTTAATCTATGAACTGTTATTGGTTTTGTTTTGGATCGGAGTGCTGGGTCTAGAGTTACAACTGAAAGAGGTATGTCACACATCAAATTCCCATATCATCCGCTGTTTGTGACAAAAATGTTTCTCAGAGATGGCTGGACCGATTTGCACAAATTTACTCTCGCATGAAAGGTGCAAGTTTCCTATCGGTTACTATTGAATTCTGCGCCGATCGGAATTCCGTTTCCGGATTTACGGGTAGAAGAGTTCTGTCGCACTGTAAATTTTCATATTAACTGGTACCACCATGATATCAAAATGATGCAAAACTTAATAAAATTAGTGTAACATTACTTGGTTTTGCCTGTTTTGATCACTAACCAAATTCGCTTTGATCACATTGGCCACCTACGACGGTCCTTGATTGTCTATAAGCAAGAACTGAACAATGTTCAAAGGGGGAGTCAAGGGCAATTTAAAAACAAATTTGTATTTTTGATGTCTTTAAAATGCATGAAATGTCGAGATTTGATTGAACCTAGAAATAAAAAAAATGATAAAAATTTACTTTTTTGAACTTAGTTGATTTGGCATTTTGAGAGCTTCGTAATTTAGTGGTGAAAAAGTTTGAATCTTTTTTGCATCCCTTTGGTGTTTACATTGGCTTTCTTTCTCAATTTGATTTATATAAAAAAGAACATCTTGCGGGATCAAGCTAGGGAAGCCGGCAGCTAAATGGCTCAACAACAAAGTACATGCACACATATTTTTTTGGAGAATATCAGCTTTCTTTAACATCTTTTATCGATATCTGAGATCACAGCCAACAGTGTGAGATCTCAGTAAAAGTGGCACTCGAAATAAAGGGTGTCTTACATCAACTTGCATCACGGAAAAACGCCAATTTCCTAGTGGATCGATCCTTTTCAAACTTTCAGACAATAAAATAAAACACATTAGCAAGCTTTTGGCATATTTACTTCATTCAACATCAATGCGTACGCTCGCACCTTACGCTTAACTTCACTCATTAGGTTCTGTACAACATGTGACTGCAGCTTCTTCTGTACGGAAACTCACGTTTTCTTCATGTCTTTCTCAGATTTGGCCTCCTTGATGCTTCCGTAGTGCCTGCTCAATAAATACCCAATATTTTTCGATGGGCCTTAGTTTCGGTGCGTTTGGAGGGGGGGGGGGGTCATGTCCTTGGGTACGAAAGTGACCCCGTTGGCTTTGTACCACTCCAGGACAACATTTGAATAGTGGAACGAAGCTAGATCCGGCCAGAAGATCGTAGGGCCCTAGAGTTGCTTCGTGGAAGCAGACGCTTCAGTAGACACTCCTTGAGGTATATTTCCCCGTTTACAGTCCCGCTAGTCACGAACGGCGCACTTTGTTTGCCACATGAGGAAATCGCTTGCCAGATTATGTATTTATTGGCAAACTTTACAAGTTTCTGCTTCTTTACTTCCTCCGGAACGTTAAACTTGTGCTGGGCGATGAAGAACGGTAGTCCCGAAAGTTGCCGGAAGTTCGCCTCGACGTAAGTCTCATCATCCATGATGAGACAATGAGGCTTCGTCAGCATCTGTGTGTACAGTTTCTGGTGCGTGATTTTCCTACCATATTTTGCCGTTCGTCGCGATTTGGAGGCTTTTGCACGTATGTAGTCTCTCCCAGTCCTTGCAAGGCCGTTTTAAGACCACTAGGGGCCCCTGGGCACAACTGAACAGGTATAAATGCTGTAGAGTAGGATGATCAAAAAATGATATACAGTATCAGGGAGCCATCTATACCACCTTCAGATTTATTTTTCAAATTTAAGCCCAATCTTTCAACCATGTGAAAGTATTAAAAATACTGTAGAAATCAGATATGTGGAGAAAATTATTTTATTTCCACTATAGGTAATTGTAAATGTCCAGGTACCGTCGAAAAACGGAAGATGATTTTGATAGATCTCAAAAAGATATTAGCATTTCTGGCCAATCTGACCAGTATGCAATATGCCAATAAAATTCAACTTGTTAATAGATGACGACTAGGTGATTTACAAAAGTTACATTAATTCGTACAATGTTGTTCTCAATTTCTTACTGTTCCTGATATGATGCAGCTGGAAAAAGTCTATTGCCATTTACAAAAAAGCATAATTCAACTACATTTACAGATGACAATATTGAATATTGCAGCCATTTAAATCAATCGATATTATGTCGAATCTAAGTACGTGATTATTAATTTTAGATATTTGCATTTTTCGCTGCAGGAATAGATCGATTCTTTGAAATAGTGTCTGCATTTCTGGATTGTGCACAAATTGTTGGTAAGGTAGATTTTTGTCATATATTCCGACAGAAGCTTTGTGCTTTCTTTGATAGTGAACGATTCGGGGAGGCAAAGATAGCAAACAAGTACATTATAAGTAATATTAACATTTTCATATTCAACGAATTAGTATCTCAATGACGGCGCCGGTTGTTAAGTGGCAAGTATAAGGTTTCGATGGTAGAGTCGCCTCTCTGATGGCGTTGATAGACACTCAGTGCAGAAAGAGACCGAAGGAATAAAACAATAACAATAATTAGCCTTTTCATCTTTCGAAAGTACAGATGTACAAAATCAATACCTTCATTGGTACGTAAACAAATAAACATAGTAAAACATCGAAATTACTCGAACCTATTAATATGAGCAACACAATTCATTTCAATAATTCACTACCCCAACTATTGGCAGTTCATTCATAATCAGCCACATACAGAAATGCAACCATCTACCAACGAAGCTCACCAAAGGCGAAAAGCAATTGCTATATCAGTTAAACTGCAATATTATATAACATGTAAACCCAAACATAAATGATTAAAAATTTAAGTTAAAAAAATTCATTTTAATACCAGTAATACAAAGTAATATACGCTGCCGTAAGGCACAAATTTTCGACTACCTACGGGATACGTTCCATTTGAGCCAGTATATTCTGATTCCTGATTCTGACGGCCTAAAATATTTTTGTTAAAGTGGAGTGCTGTACAGAAATATCATAATTAGTTCTGTACCAGACTACGACGGCCTAGTCTCGAAGTCCAGGAGTCATTTTTAGAGGTTTTCATGTAGATGTGTCCATTCACAATCCCTGATGTGATGAAGAAATGAAAATTTGCCACATACGCGGATCGCTTGCCAAACAAGGATTGTGTATTGAATTTCGACATCTTCTTCCTTGTACAAATTTTGCCACCTTGTTGGTTACCGCTCCTGTTTGGTGCTTTTCGAACTTTCTATACATGTTGTAGAAAACATTTAATTGTTTTTGCTCAAAATGAATTGAAACTTAAATCGAAATATTGGATTGACGTTTGAATTGGTCCAATACTATCCTGGTTATGCAATGCCTTGTTACCACTACCATCACTCCGCTTGATTGTCGGATGCTCTGTAAACGTCACGTGGGATAAGGTGCAATGTGTGAATCCGAGCAACTGATCCATTCTTACCCACAAGCTAAAGAGCTATAAACAATTGATTGCTACTATTTTTTTGGAACATAACAGAATGATGCAATCTTCATCCTAAGTTGGGGGACCCAAAAAGTCCGGGGTCCCTGGCCCTGGCCCAGTGTCAGGGCCGTTTTAAGACCACTCGGGGCCCCTGGGCCCTACTGAACGAAGCGACACCTATAGTTGAACAGATCTCTTCATACTTCTTGCGTTTAATTTACTAATTACATTAACATAACCAGAAATGTTAGTCAAGCAAACTTTTGAAAATTCAGTTCACACATCGCATGAATCCTGAATGATTCCATCGCAAACGCAACATACGACTCGCGGCAGTGAAAGCCATAGTTTAAGAGTGCCTGATATTTACTGCTACAGATAGATTTATTATCATTGAAAAATACAAACAAACAATAATTCGAAACTGGTCAAGATCTTTTTGGTCTGGCAAGCAATCTGCAGTTGTGGTAACCTCGGTCAGATTTGTGTCATAACCGGGATTATGAGCCATGGTAAATAAATTACCACAAAGAGTGACTTCACAAACGTCGACCTCTTTTAGAGAAGACTGTGGTTTTCTGGTGTTTTGGCCCGATTTGATATCGTGCGTTATGTAAAATCAGTTCTAAATTGTATAGAGTAATAAAAAAACAAATTTATGCTCAAAGACTGCAGTACGCCAAACTGTCCAGAACTTCAGTAAATCGAAAAATACTGGACAATTACGAAGCAGCAGCATTTTAGATAAGAATGAAATGAGAATTTAATGAAAGTAAAAGGTAGCTGGGAGGGAAATTACAGATACTACTTTGTAAAAGTTTATGAGTACCATTCAAAACTGTTTTAAATAGTACATATCACAAACTGAATCTTTTTTCCTAATTTGGATAATCAATAAATTTTTGGTCACGGATTCTACGTAGTGCAATAATTTCGTCGACAACCTTTGGTTGTAAAATTAAAGAATATCTAATGCACTAGAAGTGCATACGCTGTTAACTACATCAATAGCAGCCAGTTTGGCGCGTTTTACTTCGGACTGAGCTAATTGGAATCAGAAGTACATGTACCGAGGATTCGTAACAATATGCCAATAAACTGTTAGAATTATGTATTGGTTACGATTTCAGCATGAAGATGTCTTTAAACGGAATTACAAAAGAGTTATTCTTAACAAATTGAGCTGTACCACCTTCCTGATGTGATGAAACTGGATATAATGTGGCCATGGTAAAGCTATATTTCATCTTTCAATAAACATTCCATTTCGCGAACAGAAGGCTTTGAAATCTCGAATCCCTTTCAGATGATTTAGAATCGGGATAAGAAATAACGATTGTTTGGTTGGTCGAGTATATGTATTGGGCCGCTCTCTTCTTTTGAAGTTTTCATGAAAATGTATGCCAAATTTTGATGACTTTGAAGTCGTTGTCAAGTGCCAGATTTTGACAAACATTTTTAGTTGAACTGCTAGATTTTCTTGGCAAACCCTTCACCTGACTCACTATCAGTGGTGGCTACCTTTTAGATTTATCTGGATTCTTCCAGACATTTATGCGTCGTCCAGACATACTGATTTTGTCTGTTCCAGATTTTGGAGAATTTGTCCAGATTTTTCCAGACAAATTGAAACATAAAAAATAAATTACAAGAACACAAATCCTTGATTTGTGACCCGCTTTTTGAAAATACCACATACCAAAGTGTTTTCGCTGAAAGTCAATTCAATATTTTGTAAGCTCTGAGATTTAAATTAAATTTATATACTCTATGCTGAAAATTAAGCTTTAAAAATTTCCTGGTTAGCAGCGCAATTACTGAATGTTCAGCAAGCCAAGATATGTTTGCTAACATACAAGTATGTTTCTTTAATAAAATGCAACGAATATACCCCACCGATGAGGACTGAATCAGGTTAATTTAGAATTTAGGCCATCCAGACAATTCCAGACTTTTTCCTAAAATATTACAGATTTTTTGGAAAATGCCATCCCTGCTCACTATTGATTGCATGATTCAGAGTTGTTTTACGATGTCCCGATGAGATAGCTGAGGATGTCCTGATGAGAGAGTTTTCCAGGTGTTTGCGCAAAATCAATTAACAACGTTGCTTTTCGGGTGATATTTGACTGTGATATAAATACGGACAATACACTGTAAACTACTTCTTGCCGAATTTCTAGAGAAAATACCGAATGGATTATTTTCTACAGCGTTTTTTTTCGTGATGAGATTTGATGTGGGATACTTTTTATTTAACACTGAAAATTAGTAAGCAAATGTTTTTTGTTGTGTAAAATTTTTCTAAATTTACTGACTGCATCACTGTACGGAAATTTCCTGGCTGAGTTGAGTGTGTAAATAGATGGATAAATAGATATCGCAATTGAATTAAATAAGGAAACAGATTGGATATAGCTGCTAAACATATGTGATTATCAGTGTACACAATCGTTTTAAATTGAAGAGCGGAGAATTTATTCACTCTCAAAAATTTCGGTTCCTCTTTTTGCATGACATCAAATCCTTTCTTCGAGAACGCAAAGATAGAACAGCAGAATTAAAAACGTTCGTGAATGAAGCCATCGACGGGATCTGTAGTCAGCAGAAGCATGAGTAGTCCCTTCTAAACATTCAAATACCACAACTTGTTCGGCGGCCATTATCTGGCACAACCCGCCATCAAGAAATACCCCTTCGAAAAAAAATTAAACACTCTGTTGCATATACGCGGCAGCAAGCCTTTTCGATCGGCGATCGACCACGGAAGATCCCCCGCAGCAGATAAGCTATAGCATTTCGGCGGCCGGACCCAGGGAGACTTCTGACTTGGGGCCTACTTAGCAGTTGTGTCGTCGAAAAGAGATAAATTTGAGCAATTTATGACCATATTGTAGCCGTTGTATCCCGTTATCCGGGTGGGTTTCACTCGTCCCAACCATGCCTAGAGGAGAGGAATATAATGCAAGCGGCAGGCATAAATTCAATGACTTATTATTACATCGTAAGCGCGCGGTCCTTTTAGAGCTTGGCGGCGTCGGTCCTCGACGAGAACGGGGAACCGTTCAGCCCGGCATGGGGCCACGTACGTACATCGGTACCTGTACGGAAGCTGAAGAAGTATTGAATGCCCAAAGTGGAAGTGAGTGAAGATAATTTTTTACTCAACAGTTGTTTATGGCTTCGCCACTCCGATGCGTTGTGGCCGGTTTTCTTTGGGAGTTTGTGCTTCTCCTAATTTATTTACTAATTTGAATTCCCCTTTGCTCATTTCGGTTATCGCCAGTTTGAATTAAACATTTATGGTTGCGATATCAGTTTAAATTTATTGGACAAATTGAGGCTCAGAACCAAAGCGGGAATTTGAAAAGGGCGTTAGATTTCCGGTGGATTGTGAGTGCATTCGGGCGATGCTAAGTTGGATGATTTAAAATGCCGCACGGTAGAGTTGCATTAATCGAAATATATCAGCTAAGTTCCGTCGGGGCATTTATGGACACTCGGTTTAATGCAGTAGATGCTTGAGTAAAAATTTGATAGGTTTAATATCTAAATTCCAGACCTAAGTCTCAACCAATGACGCCACATTGAAATCTGTGATTCATATCTGTTTTATTCCACGATACTCAAAACAGATTCAAATAGGTAAGATATTTCCATAAAAAATGCGATGTGTGGGAAAGGATCTATGTCGGTTTAAAATATCTGAGAAAATAGAAAAGTTTATCAAAGTGGCAGCCCTGACCTCAACTTCGAAGTTCCAAGACCCAGAGGAGTTAACCAATTCCGAAACTTATTGGATCTGTGGTACTGATGAGGACGAAGTATCTTGCGTAGTATTTCGAAATCAATAAAAGTTTATGAGCTACAATAAATATAGGAACGTTTATTCAACCACTAATAATTGGAGAGCTTACAGACACGTGTTTTGTCAATAATCATTGTTGTCATTAGTACCACACTCACATTCAGTAATACTCATTTGCTGCATACAGAAAAAATAAAATAAAACTATGAAATAGATTAAACGGAATAAATCCTTTCCATTGGTTACGTAGAACTGTTATCTAGTAATTTTTACCCCAGCAAGATGTAAACTAGACTAGTTGACAGCAAATGACTATATCAGCTTCAGGTCATAATTATGGTGAACACATCATTTGTATACGAACATCGGCAACGAAATGACTTTTATTGTTAATTGTAGAAATCTGTAAGGTGACCGAAGAGGTCCCGATGGCACCTCGCGTAATTTCGGCATTTATTCCACCGATCGCTTGCTGAACTTGTTCCACTTTGATGTAGTTGATGGGCTTCTGGGTTGGCTGAAAATAAAAAAATATATATATATATTTCAAAGTATCGGAACTGAAACACGAGCTCACTTACGTTATTGAAAACAAATGATCTGGGACTTGAACTCAACCGAAGGATTTGTTTATAGAAGCAGATTCTATCGGTTGCGTTAAATGTTCCAAATTCACGCAACAGTGAGGCTCCGCTGATTATTTTGCCGCCATGCACGGAAGCTACTATTAGTAGAACTAGAAATAATCCTTTTCCAAGCTGGTACCGGACACTCATGTTGAATAATGTACGAAATTTTTCCTTACACTGAAGAGGTCAGGTTTTACTTCTGTCGGTTATATAGATTTTCGAGTGTGCGATCCGATCTCACACAGCAAGTGACTTGTAAAATACGTAATCGATCGGGCAACTTTCCCTGTTGATGCCGGCCCATCTTTGGTTGTAATTAATTGCGTATCAGGGGACAATTTACGTTATCGATCACATTCATTGAGTACACGAGAATCGCGAAACATCCGGGTTTAGGAAAGGTTATTGACAGATGCAATACAGTGTACTATGTAGTTATTCGCAATACACTCGACCTTTTCTTACGCGATAGATATGTGCGCGTAAAAAATCACTATGAAATACTCACTTGGAGTAGCAATAGTAAGGCAATTTCAAATGTTGTATCACTATAAAGAATTTTTCAATTTTTAACTTAAAGAATTGAAAATATGGGAAGTTTAAAAGAAGCAAAAATATTATATAAGTAGGGTAACAAACCTAATTTAAACCTCTACATACTTTGGACCCTGTTAATGTATTTGCCTCCTTCACTGCCAGGTTTCTCTGCATTTGTTTGGTTTTATGCAACAATTACATACCTTGGGTTGTGTTTCAATATTATTTAGTTCATCTTTAATTGTTGAAAATTAAACAGAATCCAGTTTAAAAAAAAATTACCATATTTCATCGATAGCGCCAAGAGAAACCGGTGGACATGTTCAAATTGGATTTAAATATGAAAAGTAAATATTCCGTTTGTTAAATATTTCAAAGATTGGAAGCCGAACATAACCCCTATAAAAAGAACTCCACCAACGGTCGTTCGGTTTCTCACAAACAAGAACAAAACAATTGTGTTGCTTAAGACGTTTTTCAGGCGCTCCTGCGCAGACATTTCCTGATTAATGGACCCGGTTGTGATGCAAATGTCGCTCTTCAAACCACAGGGACAGATGGCCTGCCACACAAGATGTTTGTTTGTAAACTTCGGCAGCTTAATGTGTTCGAAAATGTTTCCCCCTTCCCTCTTACAGTCGGCGTATGATATCCCTGTCCAGGATGCTGTTTAAAGTCTGCTTTGATGTAGGTTTTGTCATTTTGTACCAAATTTCGTCTTTATGTATAGCTTCCGTGTTTGTTCTCTGGACGATTTTTTTTTATTATCGATTTGGAGTCACCACCTTCTTATAAGATGGCAGTCTGGCTCTTTTCTTAGTTCGATGTCCGTTTGCAGACGACATTCCTGGCTTGCTTGCGCATCTCCAGCGGAGTGGATGGGGCACCGCTTGAAATAGCTGGGCCCTTTTATGGCCTTTTTGTAGCTTTCGGTTTCCCCCAGATTTAGTCATTCTGACTCTCGATAATCGTTTTACGTTGGTGACAGTTAATTTGGCCACATACAACAATTTCGTAAACTTGGCGTGCGACTCGTTCGAATTTTCACGAGCGAAATTTATCTAATTACTTTGAAGTTCCAAAAATTAACTCGTACTTTTATTCATAGATTTAGGAACATTTTTTGCAGACTGACTATAAAATCCGAACTGATTTATGATACAGTACATCTTAATCGTGATCTGTTTTTTGTGGTTGTGAATTAGTTTACAACATAAAAACCATCAAAACAGTGTTGATATCGTGAGCTGTTTCACAAATTGAAGAATATTTTTTGTGGTTTAATACCTGCCTCGACAGCTTGTATCTGATATATAATGTATTGGTTTTGATTCATTATTCATATCCGTGAAATATTTCATAAACTCATGAAACAGGTTTCCACTTTCATGATAAAGCTTATATGCTGAGCAATCTCACAATACTTACAATTTTATTTATGGATCTATTTTTGTTACCTGAACTGGTGCTTAGCTTAAAGTAAATTAATCACGTATTTAGAAGGAAGTTTAAGCAACTCAGATCATGGTGTCGGATTTCTATGTGAAAATCGGAATATTTTTCATCGACCGGAGGAGGAAGTGGTGGTGGATATTTAGCTTATGCAACTGTTGAAATTCACTAAGAAATGTGTGATTTGGAAGGCTATCTGTACCTGTTGAAAGAGTGCCTGGAATTCGATTGCTCCGTGCTGTTTTAGTGGCCCTCGTAATAACTAAGGTTTTATGGCACTTTTGAAACCTTTCTTAAAACTTCCCATGTACTTTTAGTGTGCTATAAAATGCTACTTGGGCAGCTTTGGCTTCCTGAATTATGAAAAAAGGCCACGTGTGGTATGTCACCAATAATGTGAAGTTGGTGTCCACGAACAATAACCCTCTCAGCACGCCAGAGTTCTGTCCAATCGAGCATTAAGGGAGGATTGTCAAGTGGAGCCAGCGGAAAGCCAAACAAACTATTGGAAGAGAGAAGCAGTTTATGGCAAACTGGTTTTCTGCGACAAACCAAGTGGACGAAGTGGCTGTACAGAATCTAGTGGCAGAAATGAAACGGCCAATTCCGACAGGCTAGCGGCAATAACACGCCAGCACGCTCTAGAATTATCCAGGAGCTTTATTTAATTCATTGTAACCGTAATGAGGTTAATATACGTTAATACGAGTAAAGTGGGATTATTATAGACGATATGGGGGCAGAATTCAAAATCTGAGTGTGTCGTAGATGCCATGGCTTTGGGCATGGAATAAAAAATTGTTCTTTGGATTCCAAATGTATGATCTACGGTGAGAATTCGCACACAAAGGACGCTTGTCCGGCGAAAGAATCCACAGAAACTTTCAAATGTGCTAATTGCAACGAAAATCATGAATTGAATTTCTTGGCATGTCCTATTCGAGGAAAAATTATAAATTCTCGTTCAAAGCAACAAGAATGACATATTTAAAATTTACCTAATTCTTAGGGTATACTTCAAGAAAACAAGTTTAAACGTGTTCATTCGCTTCAAAACAACTTATCTACCTATACAAGGATCTTCTATCTCTGTCACACCATCCTACAATGTTATGTACATGTTATGCTTCGGTCAGGTAACACGGCTAGTAGGACGATAACTTCCACACATTCAATTTCATTTTCACACAACGCTTCCTTTTTTGCAACCGATCCTGGTAGCATTAGAAGAAAATTGATTTTTTGCAGTATCCATGCTTCAATTGATGACTGCAATGCTAAATTCTACCTCCATGTTGGGAATTTGCTAACAGAATTGTAATAAATTTTAAGTATAACAATAATTTTAAATAATCATTTAAATTTATTAAATTGAAATGCATGAAATCGGTCGAAATTCTTTATAATCGGTGATTTTAACGCTAACTACTTTTTAATGATGGATCTGCTGGTTATTATTCAATTTTGTTGTCAAATGGACCCACGGGCTATTCGTTTGTAAGTAATCCATCGACAATTGGCTTAGTTTTCACAGATCAAAGTCGAAATCCGGGCCCCAAGGCCCTTTCCTTGGATCTGCCCCTACCTTCAACTAAAGAAGCTCAACCTAGGAATCTCATCAGTGTTCGACTTGAACAGTACTTCCTTTTGCACATATTTATGATCTTTTTCTTTAGGTACTTAATCGATTTAGAATATCCATTCGTATATCAATTTCCTATATCACATTTCTCTTAGTCGTCATTTGAAGAAAGTAACCAGCATCTTGAATTTTATTAATACAACAATAAATAATTAAAACCTACTTAAACTATTTTCTTCATTGATGAGGCTACGAAGTTCACACTATCGCAGAACATATCCTTCAACTTAGTTGTTCTTTCCCGGCTGATGGTCAATTTGAAATTTATCGCAGTTTGATCCACTATTTAACCTTGTTATGTACCTTGTTGTAAAAGTAGCATCTGAAATATTGTAATAGGAAATGTAATAACTCGCATTAGACGGGGACAATCAATTGAGAAATGTAAGTATCTAGATCTGCACTGTGAAATTAAATTTGAGTCCAAATCTAGAGCACACGTGACTGGGGCGTAAAAGCCGAAATCAAAAGTGCATTTTTAGAAGAAGTTCCGAATAGTTAACCTAGAATCAGGGGTGCCAAGATTATCTTAATTCCCCCAGATTTTTATGCGTCATCCAGATTTTTGTCTATTCCAGATTTTAGTGTATTTGTACAGATTCAGGCAAGGATGCCAAACACCTACATAGAGTAGCTGTTGGCAGCATTTAACCGGCTTTGTGACAAGGAACGGACGATGTACAGGTTTTGACAGTAGTCAACGTTACTGATAATTTCACCCTCAACGTGTGTTTTGAAAGTTAGCTTTCGCAGCCTACTAATTTGTTACTCGAGGAAGTAATATCGTATTCTCGTCCGCATTGTTCAGTTTGAGTGCTCCTAAAACCAGACCCCGGTTACCCGTATAAAAGTGTACCCAATGCCAACTATTTCATCAAACGTTTAAAAGCCATTTCCAATATAGTTTGTTGAACGATAGAATAACCATTGCCTGGTATAATATCGAACATAGGCTTTGGCGTTTTTCCATACTCGACCATACAAACAACGGGCTGTCAGACGGTCACCATACCAGAATATGCTTGCTCCATATACATTTTGACAACATACCATTTAAGAACCATACAGTTAATGGTGCATTCCTATTTTAGAACTATCGATGCCTGCAATATTAAGGTGGAGAAAAAAATCTCTTTCGTTTTCCCTTTTCAGTTATATCGATTGATGAAGTTTTATTTTGTTACATGTTATCTTCTGAAGGAAGCTTTGTTGACACTAAGTGGGCTGTCACTTTATCCGATTGAGCTATTGCTGTAATATTGTAGGAAGAGCTTTTTAATCATGTTAATTTACAGGGTTATGGGACAGGAGTAACAATAACAGAGTATAAAGAGTGGAATATAGCAGATGTTTGAAATAGTTGGAAATAGTTAAAAAGTTTCTGGAATGGTATTTATTTATATGGGTAGACGGTTCAAAATTCTAATTGATTTCTGTATGGAGCCCAGCTCAAACGCAACAACCTATTTCGTATCCGATTGAGTTACAGAATGGTTTGTCCGGAACGGTGCAATTTATGTCCGCAAAAAAAAAATTAGAGATCGGAATAATACGTACCAGCAGCGTTCATCCAAATGCAATATTCGCAGTAGCTGATTTCGTTTCCGTACCTTATGGCAGTGTGGTAGTAGTTGTGGCTGTTGTAGAAGATGTATTGAAAAAAATAACAAGTCAGAATGATTAACAGCAACATTCGATCACCTCAGATTCGAACAAACGCAAATGCGGCATACTATATTTTCCACAGGTGAACAGATCGGTGTAACACAAATTAATCTTGAAGATAAGAAATGCTAGTTCTTGTTCCGAAGAAATGTTTAGAAACACTTTCTTTGAACGAAAAACAGAAGTATCATTATATGAAAGAGTTGAACCTGTGAAACGCTACTGAAAATTGTCCTAGAGATTTTTTTCACATTTCGCCCATTTAACTCAATCATATCTCTGTCGAGTTTTTGGTAAGAAAATACCAAAAGTATTCGTCAAAACCTAAAAAGAATTGTGTACATTTAAAACCGTTGTCTGGGAGGTCCGAAGAAACAAAAGATCAACATTCCACTAGAAGATTTTAGTACCACGCCTTTGTTAGCTTTCGTGTCACAAGGGTCTGTTCATCTGTGGAAAATACATAATTTACTGTTCCTGCAACATGATAAAAGTTTTGTTAGGATCTGATATGTTCGATGTTTGCTATGCCGGTCTAAAATGCAGTATCGCAGCATTATCTGTCTCTGTACCGGCAGTAGTCGTCGTTGCATCGGTTGTTGTAGTAGTAGAAGCTGTCGTCGATGTCGTAGCATCGGTTGTTGTTGTAGCTCCTGCAGTAGTTGTCGTTGCTTCGGTTGTTGTAGTACTAGAAACTGTAGTGGATGCTGTGGTATCGGTGGTAGTTGTAGACCCTGTAGTAGTAGTAGTAGTAGTAGCTGCAGCGGTAATTGTAGTACCAGAAGTTTATTATTATTGGCTTTATTTAGGATATTTTCTGCCGGTGGCACCTGTCGTTGATGTTGTGGGTGCTGCGGTCGTTGTAGTACTAGCAGCTGTCGTTGATGTCGTGGGTGCTTCGGTGGTTGTAGTACTAGCAGCGGTCGTTGATGTTGTGGGCGCTGCGGTGGTTGTAGTACTAGCAGCTGTCGTTGACGTGGGATCTGCGGTGGTTGTAGTACTAGCGGCTGTAGTTGATGTTGTGGGTGCTAAAGTGGTCGTAGTACTAGCAGCTGTCGTTGATGTTGTGGGTGCTTCGGTGGTTGTAGTACTAGCAGCTGTCGTTGACGTGGGTTCTGCGGTGGTCGTAGTACTAGCAGCTGTAGTTGATGTTGTGGGTGCTGCTGTGGTCGTAGTACTAGCTGCTGTCGTTGATGTTGTGGGTGCTTCGGTGGTTGTAGTACTAGCGGCGGTCGTTGATGTTGTGGGTGCCGCTGTGGTTGAAGTACTAGCTACAGTCGTTGATGTTGTGGGTACTGCGGTGGTTGTAGTACTAGCAGCTGTCGTTGACGTGGGATCTGCGGTGGTTGTAGTACTAGCGGCTGTAGTTGATGTTGTGGGTGCTAAAGTGGTCGTAGTACTAGCAGCTGTCGTTGATGTTGTGGGTGTTTCGGTGGTTGTAGTACTAGCAGCTGTCGTTGACGTGGGTTCTGCGGTGGTCGTAGTACTAGCAGCTGTCGTTGATGTTGTGGGTGCTGCTGTGGTCGTAGTACTAGCAGCTGTCGTTGATGTTGTGGGTGCTTCGGTGGTTGTTATACTAGCAGCGGTCGTTGATGTTGTGGGTGCTGCGGTCGTTGTAGTACTAGCGACTGTAGTTGATGTTGTGGGTGCCGCAGTGGTCGTAGTACTAGCAGCGGTTGTTGATGTCGTGGGTGCCGCTGTGGTTAACGTACTAGCAGCTGTTGTTGATGTTGTAGCAACGGTAGTTGTACTTCCTGAAGTCGTAGATGGCGTTGGTGTTACGGTAGCTGTAGTACCAGTACCGGTCGTTGATGTTGTAGCAACAGTTGTTGTTGTTGTCGCACCTGTAGTGCTAGTGGTACCGGAAACGGTTGTTGTACTTCCTGAAGTCGTTGATGACGTTGGTGTTACGGTAGCAGTAGTGCCAGTACCGGTCGTTGATGTTGTAGCAACAGTTGTTGTTGTTGTCGCACCTGTAGTGCTAGTGGTACCGGAAACGGTTGTTGTACTTCCTGAAGTCGTTGATGGCGTTGGTGTTACGGTAGCAGTAGTGCCAGTACCGGTCGTTGATGTTGTAGCAACGGTTGTTGTCGTACCGGCTGTAGTACTAGTGGTTCCAGAAACGGTTGTTGTACTTCCAGGAGTCGTAGATGAGGTAGGTGTTACGGTTGTTGTAGTTGTCATTACTGGTGTCATCGTCGGCGTTATACTGATTGTAGTTGTGGGGGGTGGAGGAGTGCACATCATTTCTACGCGAACATCGCCACCGAAGGAATGTCGACTCTGCGATGCTTGCACGGTCACTGCGACCGATGGTGTACCGATTGCGCCACTGGAAATTTCCGCTAATATTCCAGCGCGCCTTCGTGGCATTTGCTGGATTTTGATATATGTGATGGGCATGTTGGTGGGCTAGGTTGAAAAAACTGCTTTTAACATATTTTTATAATTCATGATATTTGCAGCCAAAACTGCTATTTGCTTGCTGAATATTCTAAATGCCATTTCAAATCAAAATGTGCATTACAAAAAATCCTAACATATAGTGATTCCGAGATATTCTAAAGAACGGACAAAATCACGAGCGGTTATAATATACTAGTATATGTTGGTCGTAGATACCATTTTTTCCCTGTTCAATTTTAAACTTTTTTGTTTATTATACGATTGCTAATAATATCACGATTTTCCGAATTAAGTGTTTTAGTGTGGGAAGCATTCCTTGTATGAGTATCAATTTGAGTGTCAATAAAAATATGGTTGGGTTAAAATGACGCGAAAACGTTCTCGTTCTCAGAAAATTGTCCTTTTGCCTAGCACGTTTGAGTATGATCTCTGGTGTTTACACTAAGAGTACAGTGCGCTGACCCACAACAGAAATTAAAATTATGTGAACTCGTCATTTTAAGCTTTATTATATTTGTGTAATCTATGTAAAACTACTTTTTCTCCACTAAGGAGAAAATAGTTTAAAACCACATTCGCACATTGAGGAGGGTTTTGGGGATTCAAAAAACCTCTCCCATGAGGGTTATGAATTGCTTTTATTAACTTTCTGCTCATGAAAAAATTATATTGCGAGCTGCTTTGACATATAAAATGTCATTAGAGCTCAGTCATTCTAGAAACAAGTCGTTGCAGAAACCAAAGAAGAAACCTTGCGAAGGTGGCTGGAAAGGAGTGGCTGAAAATTAATGATTCACAAAAGTTGGCATTGGTATCAGGAGAAATACCGCCACCGAGGAACTCTCAGCACCAGCTTACGGATAAATAGGAACACGTAGCCAAGAAGAAAGATGGTTGTAAAGAGATGCAAATCATTATAGTCGACACATCCGAATCGGTTCGTGTCTTAACAGGTCACTACATTTGCAGCAGACCTGAGCGGATGTACCGCGTAGGTTGGACAGTAAGCTAGAAAAAGCATCTATGAAAAAATATGAACAATTAATACAATCAACAAGCAGCACAAGAGCAAGAACACAATCCCTACTGAAGTAGTACCTGACGATACACGAGGTTTAGCTTTAGTTGGTTGGCTTAATCACTACAAACTAAACCGACACTACCACGAGCTAGCAAGCAGCGGTGTCCATTGAAGCTTCCTTTTCGATAATAGAAATTAACCCAATCTGTTGAACTGAGTTGATTGGTATACAAGGATCGGCCCTCTAGATCTCGAAAAAAAATTTAAATTTTATGGATTTCTATACCTTTCTTTTATAAGACACGTAAAAATTCAAAACCCTCCCCATGAAAATTTTCTGCGAACGTGCCTGGTATCATCAGAATCCGACACTAACTTAGTGGCAGGACGAAGCTACACAGAAAAAAATATTTTGCATTTTTTAAATTTATTTTCATGCACATATTTAGAGCCTGAATATAAATGTAAAATTAAGTTCCACCACAAATACACACAACTTGTCGTGCTTTCTTCAACGAATTTTATTATAATTTTACACGTTGTTTGAAAATTACAGTTTCATTAAATGGGATACAAATGCACTTTAATGTATTTTGAACCCAATATTGCTGTAAAATAAATGACATGTAATGTCATACAAACGACAGTGTAAAATCATATGCTTTTTGATTGCTTCGAATTAAATTTAATGCTCAATTAAATTTTTGATTCAAGCTTTGTATGTTTCATTCGTATTGGATTACATGTGGTTTAAATTTCGTTATTTTTGGTGTGTAGCACCGGATTGCCGCTAGCTCCAAAAACGAAAACACGATTTGTGTTGCTGAGCAACCCAGGCACATCACGCAGGACTAGGGGTTTACCCAGAAATACAAATCGTGTTTTCATTTTTATAGTTGGCGTCAATCCGGCTTAGTCCTGTCACCAAGTTATTGTCGGATTCTGATGAAACTCCCCCCCCCCCCGCCTTCCCTTGTCATCGTAAAAATTTAAAAACAATAAAAAAACGATGTTAGTTATTCCCCTTTACAAAAGCTACGTAGCATGACATGACCCCCTACCCCCTGTCATCACAAAATGCAATACTCCCCCCTCCCCCATATAATGCTACGTCATTTATGGATGATCCCTAATTAGCTTTATTCTGGCTAGTACTATATCCGAGTTTTTTAAACGCGATGGAGTTCTCATTTTTGAAGAGTTTAGGTGCTTCTATCTTCTAACATTTTTTAAATAATTTATTTATTGGACTCGGTTCAATGCGGATCATTTAAACAAAAAAAATAAAAATAACAAAACGAGTTTTAATGCATGTCCTGCAGATCTCTAGCGACCAACTTGCCATTTCGTGTGGAAACCTATTTATGATGCGGCGGAAATTTTTTCTCATTAGCTCCTAGGGATCGTTCCTTTTTATCTCGTACGCCTCTTTGTCGGCATCGTGGTTGCTGCCTTCGTGTTCGCGAACATCTAATTTCTTTGTTACTTCTTGCCTTTTAAGAGTCATGAGTGTAAACTTGCTCAATGATGTTGCTGGCCATTGATTTTGAGGTACTGGACGCAGCTCTTGCTTTTATCAATACTCGATCAGAAGAGCATAACAAAACAATATCACAATTATAACTATGGTTGATATTTATAACAACTGGGGTTATATTCAGATAAAGGAACTAAAAGTGGATTGCGGACAGTTTTCTATACTATCAATATTATAACATTATTTGTTATGAAACGATCAATTTATGAATTGATAGTTTGTTACTAGATCACTGTCAATAGATGACTAGATCTAATACAGTTTTTATCTAGTCTCTCACGTTTTGGAAAAAAAAAACTATATCTTATTTTGTTTTAACTTTGATCAAATCATATCAAATTTTGTTACAAATTTGTTATTATTAACCAGTTTTTTGTTTTTTTTTCTGTTATTTTCACAATTACCCAGCCGGATTTATAACAGGATCTGTTTCAAAATATTTTTGAAATAAATAACTCCATAATCTGTTATTCTCTTCTGATTGGGTATAACCTGAACAGCTGTCACAAATTCGATAATTGTTTGTGATTTGGGAAATGATATGGAAGACTGTGAATGTGCAAAGAATTTTTAGTGTAGCGTTACTATCGCATAATGGGTGATAGGTTGAAATAGGTCCACCTAGATTCGCACCACAAAATACCATTTTAAATAACGGGTAGTAGTTACTATATGTGTCCATCGTAATTCTTCCAAATGTAACAAGAGCTTTTAAAAGGGCACGGTACCGGTAAGTGGTGTCAGTTCTTATAGTCGAATATTGAATTTATCATCGTCATCTATATGATGATCTTGATTATAGCGTTGTTATACACAACCACGTATTTTAAGTTCTAATGCAATACGAATAGTTTTGTCTCGGAAAAAAAATTATTAAACGTTATCAGCAGGATACCTGACAAAAAGTCGGTTTTATGCGAAAAGTCAATAATAACCGTATGTAGCCGGAACACCATTTCTTGCTTCTGCGACTCACTCTTCTCGTCAGCTCACCACGACAAGTACAAAAGTAACAGGTTTTGCGTTCTTCCGATAAGGCTCACAATGTAAAAGCAACTGTTTTTGTCGTTCGCTTCGCACTGGATAGCAGTCTTATTGGTTGGAAACAGCATTTTTCTTTAGCATTTTCAAATTACTTTGTTCAAACTAATCGAGATACAAATTTGTTTTTCTATAATTCATTTTGGCAAAAAATTCGGTGGGCTACTAGCTACGTGTCTGGCCTGTGTATTTCGATTCACTTTTACAGCTCAAAGCTTCAATAGTAAGACAAATCTTTTGACTTTTTCGAAAGTTTATCATAAATACTTTGCACTCAAAATATTGAACGATAAATAAACGCAAACATCTGTAATTTCTATCGAAAAATGTTGCACTTCCCAAATGTTACCACTTACCCACTTACATTGTTAAAACTTAACACCACGGGGCTTGATTTTCCAGCAAGAATTTTTTGGTAGAAACAAATCCTATTGTTCGAATTATACTGCCCAAACTCCAAGAGCTGGTAATCCGGAGTGTCATAGATCACATTACACCGCACTTCTAACAGTAGCACCAGTAAAGTAATACCGAACAGATACCGAACATTGGCCATCATTGGGCACCGCGATTATGTATGATAGTGATGATCCCTGCCGAAGATCATATGTTGCACTGAAAAGTGTTGCATTTCAGTTAGCAGGTTTTATAAAATTGTTAATTTGGCCAACTTTCGCCGGGAAACTGGCTTTTGTGAGTCCCGCATGAGAACCGGGATCAGGTTGGGCTGAAAATAAACACCGAACGAACACATAACCCAGATTCCATACCAGGAACGAAAAAAATCGCAGCTTGTTCTCAGTTTTGGCAATGTCTCGGTGAAACGGTAAGACAGTGAAAATGCGTAAAAGTCGAAATCGAGTGACGTCGAGACCGGGTAACATGCATCTGGGACATACAGGGAAATGTGCTGCTTTTAAACTTGAGCTGGTAGGATTTTTTCTTTGTGTAGCTTATATTTGTTTTCTCCGAAATTTTACCGACGAACTGCGGGTACAGTTTGTTTTTTGTCAAGTTCCTGTGTAAGTTCACTGGTAAGCATTTGATTTAATCCTAGGAAAAGCGATGGTGCACTCAGGGTGAGCTTACGGCAGCTATAGTGCTTCCTTAATGATCTGAAATTCTTTTTAAATTTTAAGATACACTAGATTCACAAGTACATCACGTATTTTATGTCTACCCGAGCAAATTATCCTTCAAAAAGCTATGATTATGGTTCATTTCAAATTTCACAACCGTGCTTTCACACAAAATGGTCCCTATGGTCTCAACAATATGGTTTAGGGTGGGATTTAGGGGCCCATCACAATTGTGTTTTCATGGTTTGACCCATTTCAAACATCTATGTCAAACACCACGAGGCAATGGGTGTATTACCGTATTGATGACTCGGTTTTAGTTCGCCCAGTAGGCGAGTTCTACACGTGCATTTTCCTTTCGTTCTTCGTTATTAGAAACTGAATCGATTAGTATATAATTAGGTTCTTTACGGGCACAGTTAACGTCACTTTTATTGACAGTTCACTTGTACTGTTTACATGGATTTAGAAAAATTCTTTGGGCGATTAGATTCGCTCGAAGCAATTCGCAAAGAATTTTTCTAAGTCCATGTAAACCTAAACAGTACAAGCGAACTGTCAAAAATGAACACTTGAGTTCATTTGTGACGCCAGTGTAAAATATTGAATACTTTACGGTGACGTCACAAATGAACTGAGTGTTCATTTTTGACAGTTCGCTTGTACTGTTTACATTTGTTTCGAGCGAATCTAGTCGTCCACAAATTTTTCTAAGTCCATGTAAACAGTACAATCGAACTGTCAAGAAAAGTGAGGTTAACTGTTTCAGTAAAGAACATAATTCAATATGTATGACTTATTCTTCATTCCGACCTAGTGATTATAGTTGATTTAAGTTTTTTTTTGTTTTCAGGTTTCAGATTTATATTTAAAAACTACCGTGAAGCAAGTCGCACGTCACATTTTGAAAACCGTTCACTGAACATCACTACGATAAATGAAAGTTCCGTGAAGGTAGATAAAATACGGTTGACCCAGTGACACACATATTCCGGGAAATACTTTGGCATACCCGAAAAATTCATTCATTTGCATATCAGGATATGCAACCGCTGCGCCTCAATTTTTCGCAACCTGGCAAAGAGGCCGCCAAATTAAATAATTAGATTAATGACAAGCAATTAATCGAACATGACCCAGCTTTGCTCTTGACGGGGAGTCCTTGTTCCTGAAGGAACGGGTGCACCAAGCTGACCACTATAAAAACCATTGAGGGCCAGAGCCCTTGGAACAGTTTCTGATGTCGAGCGTTTTTAAAATGAGCTTAAATTTCGCGAGTAATTTTCCCTGTTTGTCCGTGGGACTCATCTTGCTGGTGTTTCTAGGTGCACGTCAAACCGCGGATGGATACAATAAGTTTACCGGGGCGCAGACAGCGGATTTAACCTATTTCTTCGGATCGCGACTGGCAACGGACACGCTTTGCTACGAGCGAACCGTCACCAAAGGTTCCGTAACACCGATTCAAGTGCAGTACACAAATCCGGTGAGGAGTGTTTTTTGTTTGTTTGCTATATAGTGAAAACTTGCTTCGCTGTGAAATGTATCGTAAATGGTGTTTGCTTATTCCAGAATGCCAAAGTAATCAACTTTGTGACGATAAACGCGGACAGGTACTCCAAGTATGGGTTTCGCGTGTACATTGAGCGAGGAGCCGTGGCGACGACAGCGATATCCTTCCAGATGTCCGGAAAGCGAGTGTTACCATACAACGTGGTCTTTCAGTATTGGTGTGCGGCTTAAGATAAAAACAAACGGAACTACATAGTGCTTTTTTGGTAAATAATAATAATAAACGAGACTTTTGTAACAGTAAAATGCATCGGTTTGCTGGGGCTTTTGGGGTGAGTGCATATGTTGTTCACAATTGAGGTGAAAGCAAACTGGACCTGGAACTGGTTTTTATTTTCGTGATTATTGAATGATTTGTTCATTCTTGAGTTTCGTTTATTTGCTTCATTGAACAACATTACGAGCGGTGATGCACAGTTTTGATTCGTTGGTTGTTGGTTTCCTCTTTCAATTCTGGACTAGTAAGGTTGTTTTTCCGTATTACTGAAATCGAAAAGTGATAAAAAGTTGAGTTGAAGAAAATAGAGCACCACATTTCCAACCATTTTAAACAAAAAGATTCCATGTCTATGGTAGTTAAAAAGGTTAAGAATTGATTTTCTAAATATTGTCAGGAAAGGTGGACAATGTGCTGGGCGTAGATAAAGGAGAAGGAAAAGTGGGGATAGATGAACCACGGGGACAGGTGAACCACTAAGCATAATACGTCATATCCTGATGTTTTTTACGCCCATTTTTTCTTGCTGGTTTCATTCGGTGACCTAAACACACACGAATTTGCGATAGCGTCAAATGTTTGTTGACGCTTTAAAAAATAATCAATGTTTTTAAGCATAAGCATAAGAGATCGCCCGTGGTTGCTACTCCGTTATTGACCAGAACCAATTGAGATTGTAAAATGTTCATTGGAACAACATGCTTGGGAATAGCACGATGAGCCACATTGTGCAATCTATATTGATCCCTGCAAGCTGATCAATACCGACGCCGGCCACATCCGAATGCAGATATTCTGGGGAAGGAAGGAATGTTAGTCCGATACATGTTGCTGCTAGAGACCGAGGAATCCTCTGCATCTCCACAAGGGAGGGAAGGGGAGATTTGTTAGTAAGTGTGCCAGTAGCGTTATCATGTAAAAATTGCTCTGGGCAGCCGGCTGCCGAGAATTTGGGAGATTTATCATTTGTTGCAATAACGCGATTGGTTAAATATGCAAATTAAGCTCCGGATATCCGTCTATGAGGAGTATTGCTTATATTTTAATAAATCGATATCGTTCAATTTTTCATCACGCCGCGAATGTTTTGTGTATTCTACCATGTCTGTGTAAAGTTTTCCCGGCGATCGTTTGAATAAAATTCCGAATCTTAGGTATTTGTGAGCGATTTCCTTTTTCTCGTTTCAGGTACTATTCTTATAAATCGGTGGAATCGCACACATATAGCGGTTTCGTAGTATGAGGAAATTTTACTAATTTGCAATTGCAAAAATAGAATACACAATGCAAAAAAAAGGATTGCGTATTCTAAACAATCGCGCGTGATTTGTTTATTGTTATGCTAACTACTGGTTATACTAAGTAACACTATGAGCAATAAGATGCTTAGTTATGTTTTTCTATTTTTTAAACTCTGGATAGCCGGCCATCGAGAGTAATCTACTTTTTCCCTAAGCAACAGCAATTTGAACTCCAAACAGCCGACTGTGGGAGTATTGCTAAAATTCTGAGCTAATCTGATGTCTATAATCGATAATCGATGCGATTGCGAGTATTTTGGAAAAAACCTAAGTGCGAAAAGAAGCAAGAATAAACAATTTGTGAAATTTTGGAATAAATCGCGTGAATCAATTAAAACGTCTATATAGCTTTAACTATAGTTTTTGACGGAAACAACAGTGATCAACGTTCATTACGATGTTTCCGTACTCCGAAATAGACAGTTTGAACTTGAATAATCAAACTAACATAGCGCTGCCAATCCTTCTAGCCTTTGCAGATGATTTGACCATAATAACAGAAAGAGACGAGGATATTGAGCGAATTGTTACGAAAATAAAAGAGTATTTAGAGTATGTGGAATTGAATTTAAATGCTGATAAATGATCCCAACGGATAGAACGTTGATAGTATCATAATTCAAGGCAGAGAGTATTGTACTACAGATCCTCTAAGATACTTGGGAGTTTACCTAACGCCAAGGCTAGAGAGACCAATGACTATTCGTACAAGATGTAGAGATTTCATTCGCGTTTTAAGAGTAATAATGGATTTTCTGAAAAAAATATGCAAGCCGTCAAGGAGTGTCGGAAGGGTTATGTACGAGTCGGTTGTCGCACCAGCAATGATGTACGGTACACATGTTGCCGTGCTGACTAAGTATAGTCGTCATTCAATTCGTGGATATGAAAGGCAAATAGTTCGCGGGATGTCTGATCTATGTCAACACAGTGATAGTTCTGCGCTTTCAAAATCTATTGATTTTCTCCTTCAAAAGCGTCGGATCACAAAAAAGATTCGAATGGTCCAGATGCGCTGGTGGGGACATGCGAGGCGTAGCGAACAGTCACATTCAATACGCATTGCTGCCCGTTTAAGATCCAGTCGTCTTCGTCGTTGCCGCCCGAGCCACACTTGGTGGGATAGCATTCTTCAGAATATGAAACGTTATGGAGATCTGTCCCATAATGAGTGGAAAGTGTTAGCAGAGGATAGAGTATGATTTCACCAAAAGCTTTTACAAATCTACGACAAGGAAGAATCCAAATGTAGTGATTGGGGTAAGAGTAGTTTTTTTTCCCAAAACTCTAAATAACCAAACCAACAGGACTTACAATAATTACACTTTACTTCTTACAGAAACCGATAGCGACGTTTGACCACAGCCAAACAGCATCGTGATGAAACACTCGCACCATAGATAGCTGTGCAATACAATCCTCGAACAGATACGGGCGAGCCCCTTAGATACATCGAAACGAGAATCACAATAAACAGCTGACTCTGTCAGTCAACGATGAAGCCACGCACCAGAACACATGAGTGGGTCCGTCTCCGCGAAGCCATGTGTCACTCCACCATCCACAACTCGACAGCCTTTATGGTAGAACAGAAAACAATTCTCCTAAAACGAAACAAACAATACGACACTTGCGAGAAATCCGCATTCTGCAACCTGTCCGCACCCGAAATCTTATGTTGTTTTTGGTCGTTAAAGTGGGGATAGGTGAATCAGGGATGGGGTAACCACTATGAATGTTTTTCATTTTGGATGGCATACTACAGCATACAAATTAAATGATGTTTCGTACTTTCAAAACAAAAGAAAAAAGAATAATCAATCATTTTTCATATGGGTCTACGTGTTTTTTTTATTTTCCGGAAGAAGTGTTCAACTTTCTTTCTGGGTATGGTTCAAGAAGGAATACATGAATACATTTCTAAAATACTATTAATTATGACCACACGTAAATTGCCAGAGGTATTATATATGATATAACATATATTTATTTCTTTATTTATTTATTTATTTATTTATTTATTTGTTCATTTATTTGTTTATTTATTTATTTATTTATTTATTTATTTATTTATTTATTTATTTGTTTATTTATTTATTTATTTATTTATTTATCTATTTATTCGTCCGTTAATCATAGACAATTTTACACAAACATTTTTACTTACATACTACATATACCGTACACAGTACGTTCCGTTTTTGACATGCTCCATTTTTGGCAACAAAAATGTTTCGTTTTTGGCAACAAATGGGTTCCAGTTTTGGCAACATTAATTTTGTTCATAGTAAATCTTTTGAAAAATGCCCAATAATCATTTTGTTGTAATAATGGATATCGCTTTTGACTTTATTTCCAAACATAGGAGTCATATTCACTATATTTTATGGAGGCGGGCATAGCGAATAAAGTTAAATTTGTTGATTTTTTTCTATTATTTCATTCCATTTCACATATTCTTATATAATTAATGTTCTTGTGACATTTGTGATGTCACAAATTGAAAATAAAAGCTTTTAAGGTAAGGTTCCATTTTTGGCACGGTTCCAGTTTTGACAACTGAAAAAACAATTGTTGCCAAAAACGGAATCCTACTGTACTATATTTATATGCTATTATAACGCAGAGAGCTGAAATGCTGTTTCAAATTTGTTCTGGGAATGTTGAAGTCAATGCTTTCACAATGCTCGTTATAGACTGTCAGTGAATTCAGATACAGTCGTGATTCGCTGGTTGGGCCACACCTCTGTCTAACTAACGAATTTGATTCGTTAGTTGGACCGATTGACAGATGTCAAAAACTCTCCAAAGGAGACGTTGGTATCTATTCACATCTCTAATAATTTTCAGATTGATTGTCAAAGTAAATTGGACATTAGATTTTGACATTCAGATGCGGAGGTCCAACTAAAAAGCGGTCCAGTTAAAAAATGTCCAACCAGCGAATCACGACTGTATATAGCTTAAGGTATAAGGATCAACATTGCCGAAGACTGCAAATTGCTTCGATTTTACAGTAAAAAGATATTGTCTTACAAAGTTATGTGTTGCCTCTCTTTCTCGCACATGCTTAGAATAGTAACTTTCAAAAAAATCGGTTGATCTTCAAAGGTTATCAACTTTATCGGGGAAACTCCAATCCAATTTTTGGAGCTGGCCGGAAACGTAACTCGGACCAATGATTTTTGATATCTTTGAAATTTTCAAAGCATATTCGAAATTGATTTCTCCAGCGACGTAGGTAGGATTTTTATCGCTTAATTTTTTTTTTTTAAATTGCCAATTTTGTGTCGATTTTTATGACATTTTCGGCATTTTTTGTACTTAAAAGTGCGCCATGTCGCATAAAATCAAAATATTGAAAAAAAAAAATCCTACGTACGTCGCATGTTATTGACATAAGGAATCAGAAAAACTGAATTTTTATTGATTGGACTTCCGGTTCCAGAGTTACGGGTTGAAGAGTGCGTCCACACAGCAAATGCCCATATAAATGAAATGAAAAATTCTCAGGGGGAGCAAGGGAAAATTTCAAAATCGAATTTGCATTTTTGATGCCAAATGACTTTAAAATGCAACGTAATCCCGATTTTTTTGGCTTATTTAGGCGTAGGTAGGAGTATGCAATGAGGGGTTGCTACTTTAATATTGAAACTAGTTTAAAATTTCTTAATAAGTTGAAAATTTTCGGCAGGGTCCGGACCCCCCCCCCCCGGACCCAAGCGATATTTCAGTGTCGACACTTAGCATCTCAAAATCGTGGCTGTCGATCCATTGTATGTATGTGCAAATCGTACTGAATATGTAATATTTATTTCCACCGTTGTATTGAACATAACCAGCCATGGAATCGTAGTATGGATAAATGAGAAAGGCACAATTGCATCACTAGGTGGATTAAAACAGGTTTTCATCTTTAAGGCATCTAACAACATACTTCTGTAGTTATTTCTAAAGCATGGGCGGACTCAACTGGATTTGCGTCTACAGAAAGGCGGGGTTAGTAGGAGTTTTTGCTGGGCGGAGATGCTGAGTTATGTTAGAGCAGTTTTACTTTTATTTGTTTTTAAACGGTTGCGAGATAAACTATAGCGTTTCTTGGTAGTCAACCCAAAAGTAATGCCATCTGATCAAGAGAAAGCACTGATTGGTTTTTATCACAGGTTTGCATTTTTATTTTTTTTTTCGATCACATTCCTTAGGGCATGCTCAGCAGCGTACTATTTTATACAGGAGCTTTAAAGTGGAATTGGAACGTAAACAATCATAAATACATATAGGGTAGAAGTAATTTTGGAAACTTGGATTTCCAACCTACGGGTTTACTGACAATTACCAAATACTAATTACTAAACTTTGCATCGGAACAATCTTTGACTTATGGCAACAAGCATTAAGAGCTGTCGAACAGTGTTGTCGACAAGTTAAATTATCAGTTAACCCAAGCAAAACTTCAATGGTTCTTTTAACGTAGAAGCGAACAACAACCGGGGTTCATACCTTGTAGTTCTTTGATTCTGAGCTACTGTGTGCAGATCAAGTCAAATACGTAGGAGTTGTATTGGATTCCAAACTGAATTGGTCTGCTCACATTGAGTTCAGAGTCAAGAAAGCGTGCATGGCCTTCGGGCAGTGCAGAAGAACTTTTGGAAAGACTTGGGGTCTCAAACCTAAATACATCTATTGGATTTACACGACAATTGTTCGGTGTTAAGTCAGACCGGACTAAGTGACAAAATATTGATTTCGAGAAAAACGGGTTTAAAGTTTAAATCGCAGCATCCTCTACGTTATAATTGGAATTTATTTTTTGCCATAATGCTTGTTTTTGGTTACATATTTCAAATCTGGCAAAAGTTGCATGTAGCCGAAGAAATTCATTATCCAGTGTTGTCATTATCTAATTTTTTGATGTTATGCGACTTGGTCCGGTCTGACTTAACACCGACCAATTATACGTCCAATATTGTCATATGGATGCCTTGTATTGCGGAAGAGGGGAGAGGTGATGACAGCCCAGTCAAAGCTAAGCCATCTGCAAAGAATGGCGCTCATGGCATTGGCTGGTGCTTTCACCACGGCTCCGACTGCTGCTCTTGAGGCACTTCTAAATATTAAACCATTACACATAGAGTAAGGTGGGGCAAAAGTGCGCACCTAACAGTTTTCGTGAAATATCTATTGGCAGAAAAGCACAAGAAAATCGGCATGATTACAAATTAGTACCTTCATCGCACATCTTCATAACGTAGAACTAGATATCTCTTGGTTTTGCTACTCAAATGCGCACTTTTGCCCTACGCGCACTTTTACCCCACCTTACTCTACACCTCAAACAAGAATCACTATCAAGTGCAATGCATACATTGTGCATACAGACTGCAGGTATCTGGGCTTTGGAACAGTAACCATGTTGATCCTGCTACCAGTCATACACGATTGTGGTCACAAATGGTTACATGGGGCGAAGATATTCTTGCTCCCAGCGATATTACACTCACATGTAGTTTTCTTTACAGGACATCCCATGTGAAGATTCCCTCTCGAGAGGAGTGGTTGTCTGGCTATATGGAAAGACAACAACAAACGCAAGTGATCTGTTACACTGACGGTTCTCTGATGGAGGGACGTACCTGTGCTGGTGTCTACTGTCGTGAAATGAGATTGGAACAATCTCACTCACTAGGTAGATACTGTACTGTATTCCAAGCAGAAATTTTTGCGATTATGTGCAGGGTACATTCGGTTCTTCTACTGAGTTTGTCCGGCAGAGTTATACACTTCTGCTCCGATAGTCAGGCTGCAATCAAGGCCCTTAGCTCAGACAAATCACGGTCCAAGCTTGTGATCTCGTGTCGAACCCAAATCGAAGAACTAAGCATTGTCAACACTCTCTACCTCGTCTGGGTGCCAGGACATTCCGGTATTACTGGAAATGAATGCGCTGCCAATTTCGACAAGTTGAATAAGGGAAAAATACGGTCCCGGGCTTTGTCCAAGCACAGCAATTATTGGAGAAATCTACAAACGTGTCCCCAAACAAAAGCGTTTCTAGAACAACCGTGCCCGATGATTTTGAAAAATCTCCTACATTTTTCGAAGCTCCACTGCGGCATACTGACCAGGGCTTTAACCGGCCACTGCAAACTCAATTATCACATGGAAACTATTCAGCGCGCTGAGTCTTTTTCATGTGATCTTTGTGAATCCGACTACGGAACCTCATATCATCTGATATGCAACTGTCCAGCGGTAGCGCAATTACGATTTCGAGTTTTCGGCCGTCCTTATATAGATGAAATCATGTTTGGACGACTGAAACTCAGAGACATACTAATGTTTCCTATCCAATGTGGTAAAGAGCTTTAGGCTTACTCGCAGGCGACTTGAACTACTTGTGAGTTTAACTTACCTGTTGTTTATTTTTGTTTTTGCGCTGTTATTTTTCCCACCCTTCCAATTCTACTTCCCCACACCTCCTTGTCCTTTCCTTCCGCTCAGGAAATGATGAAAATACACATCAAGGCACAAATCTCCGATTACATACGGTGAACGTGCCATCTAAGCCAATATATTCTGATTCTATTGAAAAACAACCTCACATTAGCACGGTCTAAGCTTATGGAACTATTCCAGTGAACCACATTCAAATGAATATGAATGAACACTTTTTTACATGAAAACAACTCTGGCCAAGATAATAAATACTAATTTTTAATACAGTTTATCATGTGTTTTTATTTTTTTAGCCCCTGTTGGTGATGGAATTTGGTAATTAACGCGATTTTGAAAACCAATATGGCGGCTCACGATTATCACGAAATGATGAAAACTATCATGAATATGGGTGTCATATGAAAGATGGTATTTAGTGGGGGATTTCGATGATTGGCGTCATTTTGAGAACAAAGATGACGACTTCCTAAAACTACAAAACAACGCAACAAACAACGAAAGCTGAACAAGCTTTTATTACGAGGGAATAAGCTGAACAATAACTGTCCAAGCCACAATCCAGCTGAATTGTTTTTTGGGAATGAAAATTATCGTCAATATGGTTGTTATATAAAAGAAATTCCACGAAGATCCCTCCGAAAATTTCCAAAATCGTGACCGGTCATCTTAGATTCTGATGAAATTTTACAAGTTACACAGGCATGGAAAACTAAACATTTTTCACAGTCAATAAGATTATTTTGACTCAAGTGCAACTTTTTAAAAGGGCGTAGACGTTTCTACTTGCATTAAAAATCTGACAGGAGTTACCACTCACTGAAGTTGTGAAGAAAACTTTATCAACAGCAATCAAAAACCACACACAGCCAGGGCCGGCGGAAAGCGTGGGTAGTATGGGTAGTATTACCCACTCGAAAATAACCGGGTGGGTAATTACCCACTCGAAATTTTGAATCATTTCAAAAAATTTAGATGCGCAACGCATGTATCTCGCACTACACACATTTGAAAACATCATTGTACTACAATTCCATTTGCATAAACGAACGTGATTTAATGTGAATTTAATGTAAGCGTGTGCATTGCGAAAAGGGAAAAAATCCATACTAATAGACCCCTCACCCTGTGCTTTTTACCCACTCGGGCATAAGGTGTTTCGCCGCCCCTGCACACAGCCAACGCATAATCTGCAGAACAGCTAGCAGTTGCTCAGTGAAAGCTTGCAAAGAATATCATTTAATCTCGGCTACGTCCAGTACCTCAAAATCTATTGCCAATACCGCCTGGCGACAGCTAACCCCAAAGGAGACGGACACACAATCGTGAACAACAAACCGGCTGAAACTTATGACCGTGAGCTCCAAGACAACAGTAGTGACGGTGACATAGACGTATACGATAAGCAGCCCCACAGACCCCCTAAGTTGCGGTAGATGACGTAGTACATCTCAAATCAATCTTTATTGCTGATTTATCAAATAAGATGTTCTTTTTAGAACTTTTGTACTGCCACATACTGCTGAGATGAAATTGAAAACATAACCGCAACCCACTGCTCTGTAGTATTTCTGCCCAAGTCTCAAAAATTTCAGGTAAGTTCTCGTTTCAGATAAAGAAGTCGACATCATGGGAGAGTAGTGAGTTTTTAATATATTCGATAAAATTGTCACCTAACTTTACCAATTTTTTTGCGTAAGAAAGTTTTCACTTCCAGTTATTACACCAATGACCACACCATCAATGGCAACGACGTAATAATGCACATAAAAATGTCAATTGTGAACACTCACTCCCAAAAAGATCGGTCTTACGTAAAACGTAATTGGCCAAAATCAATATAAGAGTAACTGCATTGCTCCTGACCGGTTCAGTCGCCCTATCGGTTTCGGTGCATCTGCGAAAACGAATCAAAGGTCACCAAAAATGTCCTCCGTCGTGCTGTACAGTTCAGTCTGCTGTTTACTGCTGCTGCTGATGCTGATGACACCTGCCAGAGGTGCCGACGAGCAGAGCTATTTCTTCGGTTCCAGGGCAGTTACGGATGTGCTGTGCCAACAGAAAACGCTTACCAAAGGAACTTCCACTCCAGCGAAAGTTGGATTCAACACAAATTCGGTGAGTTTATCGGATCTGATCCCGGGCGCTTAATGGACGAATGAGAAAATTTTCACTTATTTCTAGGCAACAAAAACTATCTCCATGGTAACAGTGAATGCCGACCGGGAATCCAGCACCGGATTCAGCGTGCAAATCGAAAGTGGTAATGTGGGGACGAGTGCAGTGAATTTCAACGTTCTCGGAAGCTCTCACTTACGGTATAATATTATATTTGAGTTTTATTGTACGCCGTAATTTTTGAGGATGGTATTTTTTAGTTTAGTGTAATTGTAAATAAAGTGGTTTTGTGCAGAAATTGAGTTAGTTTTCGTAATGATCAGTTGTAGCTATGAAGATTTAAGCAAAGTGTCTGTTTTTTGATAAGTTTTTCTGTATTTGTAACTTTTTTTTCTTCGAGTGCCAATTTTCGGATTACAAAACTGTGATTGCCTATCGGTCAAAAAAATATTTTAAATCGAACTAAAATCCATTCGTTGACAAACTGGTTGTTGTACAACATTAGGAACACTTCTCGGAATTACAGATTGTTCGGTAAAATGAATCTATTGGCATATTTGAAGAATATACGATTCCGAGATCTTCGAGTGTTATGATCAGTACAGTGAGGCGACAGAACCGCATATCGAACATTATGCGCCCCTTCCAATATTCAAGATAGTCTTCTAAATGCAATGTGCTTAACGAGTCATGAATAGAAATAGTGTAATCTCTAAGGTTCTAATCCTGATGAAATTTTGAGAACGAATGTTTAGTTTATTTTTGTTCAAAGGATAAAAGTTTATAATTCCTTAAAAAACTGAACGGAAACAAGATCAAGCTTAAGTATCTACTTATTTAGTAATCGATTAACCCGGACAACGCTGTCGCATAGTTGACTGAATTCAAATTCGACAACTTGCAACGTAATTGGTGAGTCACCCTATTGTGCATGCAGTTTGCGCAATGTACAGAGACAATAATTTCAAACATATCTCACCTTTATCGGGAGGAATCTGGGCTGATGAAATCAATTTTTCTTCATGCATCTACAATTTCCTTTGATCGATGCCGCGACGTACTCGCACATATACTAGACGGTCGTGATCAACAGTGGAAACCGTATATGTTGAAGGTTATGTCCCCATCCATCCCATTCGCAACCTCACACGTGTCCTCGTACGTTGCTCGCTCGGAACGGTCCGATATAAATCCGAAAGGGTTAAGTCATCAAATGACAGCGATTTGTTGGCGATTGTGGAAACGCAGAGCTACTATCTTATGAACGGGTCAGATGCTGGGCTGCGACTAGAAGGGAAAATGCATAGGCGTTTCCAGGCGGTGAAGTACGAGGCCGAATTATCAGATAATTCAAATATTGTTCCCAAGCCAGAGTCATTTGACTTGAGGGTGACCGAATCCGAATAATTCAGGTACGAGTTGAATCTAATGGTAGATAGTTCATATTCTCTGGATTTTGTCGCAATATGTTGAATCATTTTGTATTTTATAAGAGATATCACAAATTATATTAAATAACCCCCCTATGGAACCTCCAATGGTAAAACAGAAATGCTCATAGAATTTCCTATGCTTGCCAATAACCCAAGCGTGAACCGGAGAAAAACAAAACTGCTACCGTGCCGTGACCATGCGACATATTTCACATTGCACCGGCGCGCGGCGGTGGCGGCAATGCAATGGTGAAATAGCCTCCAAACATAAAAGAGCTCAGCAGCAAAAAATAATGCATCAAGATTGCGCTTACCTCCGCTTACTCCACTTACCAATTGGCCGAGGAACAAGAGGAGGTCGGAAAATATATCGATTACACACGTCGTATTTGATGCCCAGTTTGGCTGCGGCGCGATATTGTTTTCTGCCCATTCGCGGGTCGGCGCAAAAGAAGCCGCCGGATTGCGCCGATGTTGCTTCGAGGCAAGTTAAGAGGATCCCGAGTAAAAGATTTTTTTAAATTTATTTTAGTAAAGGTAAAGTGAGCACCTCTAACGATAATTGGTAGTCGAATGAAGATTTAAACTTTTGTCAATCATGTGGAATTAATGGCAGAATGACGACCAGAAGCTTTTCTTTGTAGTCGAAAAGGTACAGATAAAATTAGTTTAATCAACCATCTAAAAATAAATGAATATCTCGAGTATTATTAACATCAGAAAAAATACTTTTGGTAATCCAGAGGTTCAATATTCCTGCGAAGAGATTTTGAAGAGCTTCTCCAGGTACTTCAAATATTTTTTAATATATTTCAGTTTTGCGTTTTCCAAAAATATTATTAATCTGCTACTTTGTAACGTGAAAAGGGGCTAGACTTAGAGGCAGTCAGCAAAGGGAGACGCCACCAACGTGAGAGAGAAATTAAAATGTAGTTTTATTTGGACGGTCCCGCGAGCGTGAAGCAAACGGGTTTAAATGTAAGTGGTCTTGTAGAAACAAATAAAAATGTCTTGCGAAAAAAATTGTATTTTTGTACTTAATAAATAGTTCTGAAGATGGCCGAAGAATGAGTAGGCTGAAACGTCAATAGCAGAAATAATTTTATTACATTTTTTCACCCAGCAACATCAATTGAAACCTGTACACACAAAATCTCTGTAGCACCGTGTTATTGGTAAATGTCTCACTGCAAAAGGAGACCATGTATTTACTTATGGCAGACAATATGTTTTATAATTTTCAATTTTTATTTAAATTTGATGATTCATTTTTTTTTGTTCTGTTAATTATAATTTCTTCGAAAATTTAATTGATTTATTTATTTGTTATGGTTTATCAATTTAATTAATTTTATTTAGTTTGATCAATTTTATCAAATGTTCAACTTTATTAGTTATATGCATTTAATCTATTTTTTCAATTCAATCGTTTCATTTCATTAAATTTTGTGCTACTTCAATTTTATTAGTTTTATTCGTTGTATTAGTATTTTTAGAATATGCATTCTACACACGGAAAAAATTGTTCCCGAAATAAAGTGAATAAAGTGCCATGAATTCGGGAACCATCGCGTTTTTACGTTACGAAAACAGGACCATGAACAAAAAACAAGGGTTTTAAAATTATGTTCAATTTCCCTAAAGAGGGATTCCATGAGAGACCGGCCGATCGCAAAATATGACCATCGGCGATGGTCATATTTTGCACTCGGCCGGTTTCTCATGGAATCGAACGAAACTTTAAATTTGTGTTCGGTTTATGAATCTCCACGATTTTCTCTGGCAATTGCAATATTCTGATACAGGCGCAATTTTTTAAAAGGGCGTAGATGTTTCTACTTGCAATTATTTCAATTTTTTTGTTAGATTGCACTATTTATACAGTAAAACTATTTGAGAACGAGTTACAGGTAATGAATACTTCTGTACGAAAAAAATATACACTGAAAAATTTTTGTGTCATTGTTCACAAAAACAAAAATTTATGGTAAAAATTCAAATTGCAAAAAAAAAAATTTTTTATGACTTTTTATATTTTGTCAACAAAAACCTAAAGAGAAAAGAAATATTTTTAATGTGATTTCATGATGGAGAAATTATCCGCAAAAAAGTTTTTCTAACAATAACTTTATACATGTTTTTAAATTTCATACTAATTGACATACAAAACTGTAATTTTATTACAAAATTTAATTCTAAGTACCATTTTAAATCAAAATGCATTTAACAAATGTCTTCCAAAATGCGATAGTTTCCGAGATATTTGGAATTTTGCTCCAACAAAACATTTAATTCTTGTAATTATGTCCTTTTTAAAAGTTGTTATCGTCACTCCATCATAAATGTTGTCTAATGTCCATTATAAATGTTGTCTAATGTTTATCGTTTTAAAGACATAAAAGAAGCTTTTTCGGTGTATTTGGATCATGGAGAAGCTTTTAATAAACAAGTTTTCCGTATCGCCTTAATGTCAATGGGAAAGTTACATGAAATATTATGGGCCTTACGATAAACTAATAGTTGTTGGTGGAGAAACGCGAATAACTTCCGAAAAGGTCGTAATAAAACAAAATAATTGTGTTGTTAAAACAAAATTTAAAATATCTCGAGAACTACTACATTTCAGAAAATTTTTGTTTTAAGCATTTTGATATAAAATGGCATTTAGAATCATATTCAAAAATAAAATTCTACTTTTGACTGCAAATAGAATTTATTGTAAAAATTTGTCAAAAGTTGTTGTTAGGAAATTTTTTTTATTCAAGCTTCTCCATGATCCAGACTGAAAAAGCTTCTTTTATGTCTGTAAAACGATAAACATGAGACTTTTGACAATTTATGATGGGGTAACGCGAACAACTTTTAAAAAGGACATAATTACACGAATTAATTGTTTTTGTTTGAGCAAAATTCCAAATATCTCGAAAACTATCGCATTTTGGAAGACATTTGTTAAATGCATTTTGATTTAAAATGAGACTTAGAATTATATTCTGTAACAAAATTGTTTTTTTTTGCAATTTGAAATTTTATCATAATTTTTTGTTTTTGTGAAAATTGACAAAAAAAATTTTTCAGTGTATATTTTTTTTCGTGCAGAAGTATTCATTACCTGTAACTCGTTCTCAGATAGTTTTACTGTATAAAATAGTGTAATCTAATCAAAAAGTTTTGAAATTATTGCAAGTAGAAACGTCTACGCCCTTTTAAAAAATTGTGCTTGAGTCAAAATAATCTTATTTACTGTGGATAATGTTTTGTCTTCCATGCCAGTTAAACCTGTAAAGTTTCATCGGAATCTAAGATGGTCGGTCATGATTTTAGAGATTTTCGGACGGATCTTCGTTGAATTCCTTTACAGTAACGCCCGCGTAACGCTTTTATTAGTGGAAATACTTGTTTTTGTTTTGTAAACTAAAGTCATGCTTTCTGTCATGCCATCACCAAATCGATTTTATGTACGTGAACCAGTACACAACTTTATGAAAATTATTCATTAAACCAACGCTGACTTATGGTGTTATTCATAGATTTAGAAACATTAGTCCACAAAATCAAAACAATCTGGATACTTTCTCGTGAACTATATCACGACACTTGGAATTTTATTCATAAATCCATAAAATCCTCTTAAACTAATTCATGATTCTTAATATATTAGTCACGAATTCGTCCACTGGTTATTGATTTCTAGTATATTAGTCCCGAATTACCATTCGTGGTCGTGAAACTGTTCACAAAATCATAGAATATTATTAATGTATTCATGAACTGAAAGTCACGAATTACCACTCGTGCTCGTGAAATAGTTCTCGAAATCCTAAAATTTTTTCATGTATTCGTGAATTGGTTCATAATTCATAATATTTCACAATACATGAAATGATGATGCATTAAATATTATTCATGGGTTCGTGAACTAGTTCCATGATTCCTAGCACTTGACCTACGATCTATCTTGCGAGCTTGTGATATTTAGAAGACATCTTTAATCATTTTCGTGCTACATGGTCATGAAGTTTTCACGGGAACTATTTCACAAAATCTAGAGTATTATTCGTATTATCATATTTGTTCCTTGCACTATTCCTTGAAATGCCTGGTTGCTAGCAGTAAATATAAGAAAACTATTAGAACTTAGAACATCGTTATTCATTTGATACGGTTCAGTGTGAGGTCTAGACAGAAAAAGAAAACTGCGCTGAGCACCAAAACTACATTATAGAGCGACAAATCGTGCTCGTGATAAAGCTCATAGTACAATATCCTGCTTATTAGTCACACATTTACGCTCCTGTTTATATTGTCGCGATACTCCGAGTATAAAAACAGATAATAACCAAAAAATAACAGATCGCGATAAGGCGAAAAGAAATTACGAGTATCATTGTAAAACTGCTGATATCGTAAACATCAGTCACATCATTCCATGGGTGTAATACGAAAGTAAGCTTGAAACGAAAATATCATGATAACGTCCAAATGAAATCGTGACTAAGATCTTAAAATCAAGAACATTAATCATACTATTCGTGACAAAAGTTTCAAAAATCGTGACTAAGATCCTCAAAATAATGAACATAACATCACTCTACTCGTAACTAAAATATCAAGATAACGTGAATAAAAATTACGAAAATCGTGACTAAGATCTTGAAATCATGAATATAAATCACATTACTCTTGATAAAAATACCAAAAATCGTGACTAAGGTCCTGAAGTCATGAACATAAATCACTCTAATCGTGACTAAAATCTCACGATAACGTGAATAGAAATCATGAAAATCGTGACTAAGATCCTGAAATCATGAACATAAATCACGCTATTCTGACAGAAACATCCGATAGCAAATGAATAAAATATCACGGTAACTTGAGGAGAAATCACAAAAATCGCGAATAAGCTTTTTCAATCATGAACATCGTTTAACTTTCGGCTGTGTATTCTCAAACTATGAACAAGGGTCACAACAAAAATTAAACATGTCCTGGGAACAACCTCAGTAACCCTACCAAACATTCGAATTTAACACCATTGTATATATTCCGCGCGAACTAGTTTTTTGGAAACACAAATAGTTTCATGAATACGAGGTTTATTATTGATAATTTCGGGATCTTGGTCACGGTTTTCGGAAATCCTTCAGTTTATGAAATCGTGATCTTGTTTTCATGAACTTATGAACGGATTTTTTTCAGTAACGCGTTGTTTGATTTCTTATTCATTGATATTATGGGTCCTTTCAAATGTCTATAAATTTCATGCAATTGAAAAACGAAAAATAAAACGAATCACATATTTTTCTTGAAAAACGCAGAAACAAATATTTCATCCTTATTTCAAAGAAATTTTCGTTCTTTTGTGTTGATGCCGCTTTATTATTGCTTTATTAAACGAAACTGGGAATGATAAGCTCGTTTAGTGCCCCATAGCCGTTGAATCATTGTCGCACGTCCTTGCTAAAATGGCGACTGGCTGGATCTGGTCATAACGTAACTTCAACATGATGAACTTCATAAAAGGTAAAATCTGTTTTTCATGGTATTCCATTTTTAACATTTTCAAATTCGTAGTCTTATCAGTCAGGAAAATGCTCGTTTTTTTGCAACAGGAACAGATCCCTTGCCAAACTTTTAATTCTTTTTCGTGAAAACAAACTTGAACCTGCTAGGAAATTTGCCATGAGATAGATTTATTTAAAATCTGCTTTCGCATATGATTCATTGTTGATCCTATCAGTTTCATGAGCACCTGGTCGTACAGCATACGGGCTCATATTTTGACCACTGTTTGTTGTTTGGGTTGTTTATTTTCTCGGTGACATTTGTAGAATTTTCGCCGACAGTTCAGCGGGTAGTATTCAGTTTTTGGGCCAAATAAATATCTGAGATGTTGAGATTAGCCGGAAAACCAATTCCGGTATGACCTTAGGTTGTTTGGAAAATGCAGTTGATTATAGACGGTTTCATTCCGACGTTTCAATTGCACTTTGCGAGGAGAAAGTTTCCTACTACTTTTTAATCACTCGACTCAAAGTTCTCATGACATAATCCAGTAGTTTCATCTCGAAACAATTTCATTGCTCGCAAGTAAAGAACAAATCGCAACTATTTGTTCATCATTTTCAAGCTTTCTTCGCCTATGAAGCATTCTGCTTGCATAAAAAATGAAGCAAAGCAACCTGGCGTAGTGAACGCATTCGAGCCGAAACTGCAACATCAAATGCGGAAGAATCGGTTGCTTTTTTGTTCGATTCCTTCCCGTGGCTCATCTCGAATAGCTCGTGGTTTGTATTGGGTTTTTTTTATCAACAGTTTTATTTTGATATCATTTTCCCACAATACAATAAATACTTGGATAAGCATTTGTCGTTTATTTGATATCCAATAATTTCAGAGAGGCCGGTATACACTAGAATGGTAATATCATTAGCAAGGGGGGTGTCTGGTGTAGTGGGCAAAAAATAGACTTCTTTTTTATCCGCTTAAATGTTAATTTTGAACCTCTAGAATAGTCTCCCGCAATACCGGTGGCTACGCTGAACTTCTTTTGTTTTAAACAAAAGCTCGCGCGTATTCGCTGTTCCACACGCAGATTTCAATCTATCGGTAACAATTTTTGAAAAACTGACAGCGATAAAATACTAATGTGTAAACAACGCACTCTAAACTATTTCTACGGTGTTTTTTCTGTGATGCAATTTGATGTGGAACACCCTTTAATAGCGTTTTTCTGGAAAAACGTTTTCAAAATTGGCGAACACGATTACTCAAAAACTAATCAACGAATTGACGTGATTTTTTTTAAGTATGCACAATATGTGTAGCCTGCCGATGAACCACAGAAAACTGAACAAAAAAAAATTTCTTCCTAGTATTTTGAAGAAAAATTAGCGAATTTTTCAGTTAAATATGAGATGCTTCGGTTTTCATGAAGCCATTTTCCGTGTCAGACAATTTTATCGAGAGTCATCTTGTTCGCCGCGACGCTCCTCGCCATGGAAATGGTTGGACGTTTTCACTTGGAACGCCGGTATGTGTTGCCTTCAAAATCGTAAAACAATATAACTTTCGGTATGAGCGCTTTACACCAGACGCCCCCTTAAACGACGCACAGTGGCGGATTTCCCTAAAAACCTGGCCAAAAGTCAAAAATGGTTTTGATTGATCTGATAAGGTGCATATCACGGGACGCAGATTACGATTTTGATGTCAGATTTTCAAAATTCAAAATGGCGCATGCAAAATGGCCGACATTTTAATCTAAATATAAGTAAATTTTCACGAATGAAGATTTAATGGTTCCAGTGTATGCCAATAACGTTTATAATGTATCGAATTTTAAATAGTGTGTAGCTAAACGATAGAATTTGTTGATTTGCACGCATTAAGAGGTTTGGGTGTCTGGATAATGTAGCTATTATGAGAATTGATGTTATTAGTCATAGCAAACTATGTATTTTGAAATATTTTGCAACATAGTTACAATACTTTTAAACTCTCAGCACGTTTCTTGTTCAATTGTTGATGCACATATTCCTCAAAGAACGAAAAATAGTATTTATTCATTGATAATATGGGGCCTTACAAATGTCCACATATTTCATGCAATCGAAAAACGAAAAATAAAACGAAAGTGATCACATATTTTTCTTGAAAATCGCAGAAACAAATATTTCATACTTATTTCAGAGAAATTCTCGTTCTTTTGTGTTGATGCCGCTTTATTATTGCTTTATTAAACGAAACTGCGAATAATAAGCTCCATTGCCGCTGATCCATTGTCGCACGTCCTTGCTAAAATGGCAACTGGCTAGATCTGGCCATAACGTAACTACAACATAATAACACTTAATGAAAGGTAAAATCTGTTTTTCATGGTATTCCATTTTTAACATTTTCAAATTCGTAGTCTTATCAGTCAGGAAAATGCTCGTTTTTTTGCAACAGGAACAGATCCCTTGCCAAACTTTTAATTCTTTTTCGTGAAAAAAAACTTGAACCTGCTAGGAAATTTGCCACGAGATAGATTTATTTAAAATCTTCTTTCGCATATGATTCATTGTCGATCAAAACACATCCATTTAGTTTCATGAGCACCTGGTTGTACAGCATACGGGCTCATATTTTGACCACTGTTTGTTGTTTGGGTTGTTTATTTTCTCTGTGACATTTGTAGAATTTTCGCCAACAGTTCAGCGGGTAGTATTCAGTTTTTGGGCCAAATAAATATCTGAGATGTTGAGATTAGCCGGAAAACCAATTCCGGTATGACCTTAGGTTGTTTGGAAAATGCAGTTGATTATAAATGGTTTCACTTCGACGTTTCAATTGCATTTTGTGAGGAGGAATTTTCCTACTACTTTTTAATCACTCGACTAAAAGTTCTCATGACATAATCCAGTAGTTTTTTCTTTTGCTTACTCGAGAATGAACAAAACAATTTCATTGCTCGCAAGCAAGGGAAAAATCGCAACCATTTGTTCACCATTTTCAAGCTTTCTTCGCCTATGAAGCATTCTGCTTGCGTAGAAAATGAAGCAAAGCAACCTGGCGTAGCGAACGCATTCGAGTCGAATTTGTAACAGCAAATGCAGTAGAATCGGTTGCTTTTTTGTTCGATTCCTTCCCGTGGCTCATCTCGAATAACTCGTGGTTTGTATTGGTTTTTTTTTAACAATTTTATTTAGATATTATTTTTCCTTAATACAATAAATACTTGGATAAGCATTTGTCGTTTATTGGATATTCATTCATTTCAGAGCGGGCTTGTATACACTAGAAGGGTACGTCTGGTGTGGGCAAAAAATCAACTTCTTTTTATCCGCTTAATTTTGTTTTAAACAGCCATGCATTCCTCGCGCAGATTTCAATCTATCGGCAACAATTTTCGAAAAATTGACATCGATAAAAATACGGTGTAAACAATACACTCTTAACTACTTCTCCCCAAATTTTCAAGTAAAAATACCAATGGGTTATTGTCTACAGCGTTTTTTCTGTGATGCAATTTGATGTGGGATACCCTTTAATAGCGTTTTTCTCGAAATAGCGTTTTTCAAATTGGCGAACACGATGGCTCAAAAACTAATCAACGAATTGAGTTGATTTTTTTTGATAAGTATGCACAATATGTGAAGTCTGTCGATGAGCCACAGAAAACTGAAAAAAAAAATCATCCTAGTATTTTGAAGAAAAATTAGCGAATTTTTCAGTAAAATATGAGATTTTTCGGTTTTCATGAAGCCATTTTCCGTGTCGTACAATTTTATCAAGAGTTATCGTGTTCGCCGCGGCGCTCCTCGCCATGGAAATGGTTGGACGTTTTCTCTTGGAACGCTCGTATGTGTTGCTTTGCGTGACCGAAAATATTTTTTTTTTTCGTTTACAATGAATATATAAATAAATATTAACATTACACAAAAAATCCATTGCTGACTTGCCTTTAAAATCGTGAAACAATATAACTTTCGGTATGAGCGCTTTACACCAGACGTCCCCCTTAAACGACACCGCAATGAAAAGGAGAACGAAAACAAAAAGATGAAAACAAAAAAGAATTGGAAACTGGAAAGTGAATAGTATGTTAATTAGCCATTTCTCGCATAATGGGATTTTCACAGACATCTCAGAAATTTCGCGCGGTAGTGCTCGGAATTCTTACAATTCCATATCAACTTTTGAATAGGGCTAATAAGATATGTAAACAAACTTTTGTTTTGCTGATTTCTCTTAATTTGTTATACTTTCAACACTGAAAACATTTTTTTTTATTTCGTTTATTTGATACGGCTCATAGCGGTAGCTTAACGGAGCCGTGGATCTTTCATGGTTTTTTTTGTGTTGTCCTTAGACGGCTAAGACCGATCACGGTCCATCTCGCCATTTCATGGGTTTACAATATGTGCAAAATAAAAATAAAAGAGCAAATATTATTGATTACCCGTTGGATCTCGTGCGCGCAACTTTTTATTGCGAGCGGAGACCTTCTTTCGCGGCTCGCCTACTGCGTCATGGGGATCACTTAATTCTCTTCTATCGTTAAAGGTGTCTTGGTGCTCGCGATCAGATGTTCTTTCCTGCTTATTACCCTTACGGGTGACCAGTGTAAATCCGTCATCATTGTTTTTATCTTCTTCGCCGATATTGCTTGCAGTGGTTTTTGGGGTGCTGGATGCTGCTTTGGCAGTTGTCAATATGGACTGAACAGCTGCCACAAATTGGGCAACCGATTGTGGTTCGGGTACTGGTATTGAAAACTCTTTTTTGGGTTGGTTTTCCATGGATTCGTTGGCAATCGGTTGAGATGCATTCTCCTCTGTATCTTTCGCGCAAGGTTGTTCGTGGTGTGCTGTCTGATTACAATACTTGCACGTAGGAGTTTGCCCCTCATGGGTGCATAACGTAGTTTGATTAATAGTAGCTTCGCGGGTTTTAGGTTTTATAGTCAAGTGGGAGGGGATAGGTCTTTCGATCCGCATCCTCACCACAAGAACACCGTTGGGTGTACCCGGGAAGAAATTTCTCTACGTATCAGGTGTAACGGATTCTACTTCTCCGTATTGCGACATGTATTCTGCAACTAGATCAGGAGGGGTACGTGGTGTTAGGTCATGTAGCTTTACAACTACATAATCTTTTTCTATATACACGGGAATCTTAATTCCAACTTTATCACTTTCAGCCACGTGCTTCAAGTTGTTCTGCAAAACGAAACATTCAGCTTTGGCTAACGTGTTGAATGATATGAGTACTACATTGCGAAGATGATGATACTGGAGGTAGATAACCTCCTTGAGCCTAAGCTGCATCTTCACCTTCGGCAGATATTCCACTTCACTAAAACTCAATCGTATTGAACAGAATTTAAAGTCAACGACCGCTGTGTTGGGTCTGAGCAGAGGTTTTTCGTCAATTTTACTCATGACGGCAAGAATAAATTAATTGTTTCCTTTGTTCTCGAGACAATGCACACTAGATCGAGAGGTTGCTAGTTATGGTTCACTTAGTTCGATTGTACGTCTGACTTGGGTAGAAGTAGAAAGTAGACTGCAGAGAAAACATTTGAAATTGATTATACCAAGGGTAAAGATGTTGATTCATGTGTATTTTTCATGAAATTCAACTCGGCAGCGGAATAATGAGCGAAATAAATTTGTTTACAAAAATCTCATTAGCCCTTTTGAAGAATTAATATTGAATTTATTTCAATCATTTATTTTATTTAGATAATTTTTATTTATTTTATGAATAAAATTCGTTTAGTTTATTACTTGGGTGCGTTTCGACTTCGTCTCATCAGAAACCGGCACAAACTTTTTGTCGGAATAGATTAGCGCCGGCTGGACGCAAATCCCTAAATTAGTGTCGGTTTCTGATGAGATGAAGTCAAAGCGCACTAAAGTAATAAGTAAGGATTTGTGCCCTTCAAGTGCAAAGACTGGTTTTCCCAAAAAAAAATTCGTCCTAGTGAGAAATTTTAGTGTTTGTTTATTTTAGTGTTAGTCAGGGTTGTTAATCGATAATTAATCGTCATCGTCGATAACGTTAACCATCCGTCAACGTCATCGGAAACTCCGTTAACGATAATGTATCGTCGCCTTCATCGTCATCGTCGATAATTGTATCGTCGTTTTCATCGTCATCGTCGGTTCATCGGTTATCGCGATACATTTTGCGTTACTTTCCCGTTTATTGGGGTTGAAGTTGATGCGGTTAACTTTCAATTGTTTAGAAATAAATAACTATTGAAGGACATGTTGTTGGCAGTTGAAAATCAATAGTTTTGGACATTTTCTATGCATAGGGGGGGGGGGGGGGTTCGGACGATGTGTCAAAATGGAATTTTTGTCAACTTTTCGGGAAAGTGTATTATATTGAAGGGAAAGTTATTGGCAGTAGACAATCAATAGTTTTGGACATTTTCAATACACAGGGGGTTCGACGATGTGTCAAAATGGATTTTTTCAACTATTGAGGGAAGTTTGTTATATTGAAGAAGTTATTGGTAAGTGAAAATCAATAGTTTTGGGCATTTTCAATGTACCGTCGGTGCATCTTTTTTCAACTTTTCACGAACTTTTTATATTGAAGGGCAGGTTGTTGGCAGTTGAAAATCGATAGTTTTGGACATTTTCAATTCACACGAGGATCCAAATTGGCAAAAAGGTGAAAGAAATTCTTTGAACCACGAAAAACATTTTTAGTTCTTCAGCAAAGTTTATTTATATTTTTTGCATTTAGTTGGGTGATTAATTCCTCTAAAGCTGAGAAGAACGTTTTTGCTTATGTTTATGAAAATAAAAAAAAAACTTTCTTTGGCAAAGTTGTTGAGAATATCTTAAGTATTAACTTTGCTGTAGAGACTATGTGTCTATCTGTCGATTTTAATATACATTTGTGGAGATTTTTTTGATATACCCCTGAAAATTGCTTTTTCAAAATACTTTTCCTGGTAATTTTGTAGAATTTCAAAATGTTCCAAGATGTTGTTCAGCATAAGAAAATACAGAATTTTTATAATGTAAGTTTATTTGTATCTCTTACAACTTAGAAATTTTCGAATGTTTTAGTGCCAAAAAAGCAATATTTTGGTACGGAAGCCGCAAATTTCCGCAGACGAATACCAATACGAATCTGTAAAACAAAAACTATCAAAATCGTTTGGTGCGCTCTAGCTTATGTTCAAGTCAAATTCGAGTAAATTCCTTCTTTAGCATATTTTTCTTATCTTAGAGATGCAAAATATACAAAAATAATAATACTGTACTGTAAGTCCTCCTTAAGGAAATTTTTACTAAATGATCAGAACGGGTTATGAGGCTTTGTCGAGGAACTAAAGAAGAATATTTTAACCGCTCCGGTTTATTAAAAAGAAAGGAAAAAAAATATGTTAGTCCAGGTGTTTGCGTTTCGACTTCGTCTCTTCAGAACCAGAAAAAATATGTGCCGATTTTGTCAATGTCATCGTTTTATCAGCCTATAATTCGCCAAGGGGCTGAAAAAAACAGGTCTTCACTGTATTCAAAAAACGAATAAAACTCTATTATGAGGCCGCACATAAATTACACTACATATTTAAGGGTAAAAGAAGGAAGCATGAAGCATCTTGTTATATAGTGGAGCGAAGAAACGGAGGAGGGGGCTAAAAGCTTCCTAACTAGAAAAGGAAATCAAACATTGGAAATATGTATATTCTCCTTTTCAAAATCCGAAATCTTCTGGTTTAAATTAAAATTATAATAAAATCTGTTAATCACCACACGACTTAAATGTGTAGTGTAATTTGTGTATGGCCTAATAATAGTGGTTTAGTAGTTTTTTCAATATATGTTTTTGCGTGCTAAAAATTACTGATGCACAATAGCTCAAAATTTATTTTCTTCATGGTCAAAACAATTTTGATCACTTTTTGCCGCTTGGAAACACTGTGCACCTGGACTCTTCTGTGCACCAACTTACTCGAAAAGTTGAAAAAAATCAATTTCGACACATCGTCGGACCCTTACTGCGTATTGAAATGTCCCAAATTATTGATTTTCAATTGCCAACAACTTTCCCTTCAACATAATACATTTTCCTGAACAGTTGAAATAATTTCATTTTGACGCATCGCCAGACCCCGCTGTGCATAGAAAATGTCCAAAACTATTGATTTTCAACTGCCAACAACATGTCCTTCAATAGGTATTTATTTCTAAACAATTGAAAGTTAACCGCATCAACTTCAACTCCAATAAACGGGAAAGTAACGCAAAATGTATCGCGATAACCGATGAACCGACGATGACGATGAAAACGACGATACAATTATCGACGATGACGATGAAGGCGACGATACATTATCGTTAACGGAGTTTCCGATGACGATACATTATCGTTAACGAGTAACGCCGATAAATTATCGTGAAAAATGTATCGCATTAACAACCCTGGTGTTAGTGCATTTGGTCGGAGTCTCAAAGGTCGCGGGTTTAAATTCTGCCTCTAGGGGAATTTTTTCGACATAATTGCTTTCGCTTAACTGACCATTTCGATCTGTTTTCTCCGTTGGATACCACTAAAAAGCCAATTTATACATTTTCGAATTGGAAATAAATATAAGGACAAGCATAAATTTATTAATGGCAGTGCCGTTGGGAACAGGATTCAAATCTTTCGGACCAATCTTTTGTCTTCTGTTTATAGGAGTCGAGCTTAGGCAGAGTTTCTACGAATTGCTCGAGTCTACCAACTTGTGCAACTTGCACTATTTTTCATTGGCGATATTCGAGATCGATCGAAAGCATTTGTCGCGATTCAGTTTACTCGGGTTTCAATTCTACATCGCAACCGATCTTTCCCATGGCTGTCGCCGCTGCTCTCGTATCTATAAGAGCCGATTCGCGGTTGTCCATTCTCTATAATGCTGCAATCCGAAAGGCAGAGAGGCTAGCAAAACCAAGATATATGGAGACAATTTGTTTACTCTACAAATCTCATCGCATCTAATAAGGACACACAGCTCCGATGTAATCCCACACACATCCACCTTCCTGCGATGTCCCATTACCAACATGTTTGCACGGTTAAGGTGTACTGACAACGATACATACACACATCCGCACATGGGCGGTCAGTTTGGCGGCAGATTGTCCTGCAATTTATGCGATATTCTACAATCGATGCTGTAAAGATGGCTGCTCTCCTGTCGCCACACGATGTGGCTTTCAATACGGATGGGGCTTTTTTTATTGTTAATCCACATCTGAGCATAATTCACATATTCTCCATATTCATTGCTACCGTGTGATTCGATCGCTTCGAAATCGGATGCGCTCGGGTGTGGGAACTCAAGTTATGGCTTTTCTTTCGGAGGCGCTATCGCTTGTATTCGTTAGGTTTTTCTGTTTAAGTACACGCATTTGATCAATTGCAACAGAGGGATGGAGGGAACTTCTATTGATAATGTACGCTTTTGAATGAATGTTCATTCCCGCTTTTAATTAAATTGATGGTTCAAAGAGTCTGTGAATGTAGTTATTAAGGGGAGGGTAAGGTAATTGAACAATATTTTCTGAAATTTTCATTGCAAAATAGTGAAAGTTTAGCGAGTGATAGTAATTCTCCGAAGGTGCCACGAAAAAAACTGGTTTTGTGGTTTATATCGCGACGATTTGCTGTTGGATATGTTTTGTGATTCGGGTCGACTATCCTTAAAGCAAATGGAACCTTGCCGGCACGGCTCATACGCACGGTACAAACCGGATACAAGGCATCTCGCTTTTGGATTTTCAATTTTTGCTGGATTTAAGAACAGCGAAATGCTTCAACCCGCATAAACGAATGTTCCCCTTCGGCTGCTCATGTCAAACGAGTACGTTTGAAACATGGCAACCTTTTTATCAATTTTGCGGCGCCGGTAGAAGAACAGCCTTTTATACAGTAAGCGACAACATGACAAACATATCAGCAACTTCGTTTGTTAACTACCAAAAGGAGAAGCGATTAGATTTATTACAAATAGACGAGGAGAATGATTAGAATTAGAATGTCAATAAGATGTTAGAATTGAAAAGCGGGTCCTGTTTTGTCGTTTCTTATGACATGCGAACAAGAAACCAGGGAATCAATTCTTGGAAAGCTTTCTGGTGAATGAAGAACGAATGGTTTGAGATGCGATTTTTCCCATGCTTACGAGAAATTTCTTGACAGATTCAAGTTTGTTTTCACGAAAAAGAATGATGGTTTGGCAAGGGATCTGCCCATATAGTAAGAAAACTAGCGCTTTTGTAACGGATTAGTCTACGAATTTGGAAGTGTTATAAAATGAGGTGCCATAAAAAACAAATTTCTTCCTAATTAAGTCACTTGATTGTTTAGTTACGTTTTGATCAGATCTAGCCAGTTATAATTGAAGGAAGGACGTGCGAAAATGGTTCAACGGCAATGGAGTCCAGCTCATTCTAAAAGAGCTGAATTTCCCAAATTATTGCAGGCTTCGTTCTAGACCAGCAATGAACGATAATGATTAAACCAGCGTCACATTGGTCGGATGAAGAATTAGTGTAACCAGTTAACCAAAACTCTGACTTATGAAAGCATGCGCCGGCAATTCCAAATTTACATACATTTATTGATGCTTTTGACTATGGTGTTCATTCTACGATTGCTTTTGACTATAGCGTTCATTCTGCGGGGAATGAATCAGAAAATATGAAATTATTTGTCGTGAAAATAAATGAACACTGATAGCATCCCATCCCCCTAATAGTAATCTCAATCACTCTATCGGTCAACAATTTTCCACCCCGCGGTAATTACATACCATCAGTTGACGTTCATTCATTCTCTGGTCCCTGCCCGTTATTTCGCTTACTTCCAAAACTAACATACATTCTACCGGCCATACTCGGCAAGTTCGATTATCTCGATCACTGGGTTTCACGATCGTTATCTCCGTGTGATGGACGATCGAACCCAAATTAGAGGGCCGCAGAATTGACAAGTGATGCCTCCCGGGGCGGTGTGGTCTACCCTTCGTACGTCGTCGTCCGCGCTGCCTATGCAATGGAACCCTTATTTCTTTGAACTCGGCAGACAATCAAATAATTGTAATAAAATATTACGACAGGGTCTTGGCGGCGCGGCAGAGTATGTCTGTGTCTGCTCGCTGGATGCTCGTGTTCTTTGGCAAGTCGGTGTTCTCCATTCTGACAGAACTGTCCGAAAGAGAATGCATACGAAAAACCTAGCTCGAGGACATAAATTTGGAAACATAGCGAAACACAGAAGGAAGGAAGTCCTCTAACTCGGTGCGGACAACGACGATGTTGATGTTGATGGCCGTTGTTTGTTACAGCCGGGGAGACATTGGGCAACTGGACGAGTGGTGATCCGTGCGCTTGCTGGCGCTTTGTTTTCGTTGATGGCAAACTGCAAAAGTGCAGATGCAGCTCGATCAGATTGTAACTTTCGGTGAAATTGTAGCAAGCGGTGCATTTTTTTTCTCTTACCCAGCGATTCTTTGAGATAGGTAATACATATTTGCAAGGGCTTGTCAAGATGTTGCTTCGAAGCAATAAATTTGTTGAGCTGCTTTCATCGGGAATTTCTTGCTATAAATTGTTCTGACCGGGAATGAAGGAGAATGCGCAAAAGCAGGAGTGAGTGAATTGTAGCTGACGTGCGGGTCCTATCGAAAGGGAGGGATGTTTGGTGAAAGCACTTTTATCCTTGCAAAAAGTGGTGAATGTGTTGAGTATAGGTAACTGGTAAACTTTCAAGTTTTGTGAAAGTGCTTTCAGGTGTTTCAACTATTCACCGCGAGGAGGATGTGTTCGCAGGATAAATTTGGCGTTTTCGGTGTATTTTGCCTTTCCTGTATAAAATGTAGGCATGTGAGCATCAGGCAAATTTTAAATGATATTATCATTCAAAATATTCGGTTTAGATTTAACTGCCGATACTATTGCTTTGTAACCGCAAAATACTATTGCTTTGTAACCGCAACGTTCTTGAACTATAATTTTGGTTTTGGAGAAAACGGTCTATGACTTCGGAGAAAACATTGATCATCTGATTCAACCCTAACTAAAAGAATATTTCAACATTGAAAGAGCGTACCATTTGGAGCAGGGAATAGAGGGTGAGCAATGATTACAAGAAAAGAAAAGGAAAAAAACTTGTATATTTATGTCTTTTTTCATTGAAAAACACCGGGGTAGTGGATTGCACTGGTTTTGCACTTTCTAGCAGAAGTGGGAATCCTGCTCTTCTGCTAGAAAATGAAACACCGGTGCAATCCACCGCCCCGGGTTTTTTCAATGAAAAACCCCCATAGTTTAGCAAATGGTGAATCAACAACATGTAAGAGAGGGTCTGGCCAGGCAAGATATTTGCTGTTACGATCTGGAATGAGTAGCCACGCTATCCAACACACGACCAAACAACGTGCTCGATGTCTTGTCATCCTCACCATAAAGCCAGATTACTAAGAGAAAGATCAACACGAATTACATGGGTGTCGAGCGTAAAGTGATTGGACATCACGAGTATGAAATCCCGACTTACATTCAACCCGTTGATCCATGCTTTTGTCGATAACTTGAGGTTACTGTTATTTAGCAACCATCCCGGATCTCTGTTCGTTAAATGAGTTTTGCCAACTATTATGCCTTCTCTGAGGGGATATACTGATAAATTAATAGAAAATGACAAGTATTTCGAAAATATCACCGTTTAAAATGCCCATTTTATTGGAATTGCAGAATAAGCAAGGATCCATACCATGGTCAAGTGATATTGTTTTCCTTGTAATGCGCTTAGAGATTCCAGCAACATATGTGTTACATCACCTATAGCATCGTTTTTCGATACAACCAGGTCTCCCGAATGATCACCCCACCGATAATCAGTAATTGTAAGAAGGAAATTAATCCTTTCATGGTATTCAGTGATCAGATAGCTTTTATCCTCCCCACGTACCTTTAGAGACGAACCAGAATCCGAGGTTAAACCTAGGGCGATCATTCTGTCCATCAGCAAAATCTGAAGTTGAGGTAGAACACGCTCCCCACAATAAACGACCAGTGGTCTACTCCGTAGAGAACTCGATATTTAGATTTACAGTCCTGAGACAGAAACCACGCTATCATATGCGATTCATCTTAGCGTTTATGAGTTAGCAAGACATTGGGACTTATGGAAGATCCATGTAACTTTTTCGAGACGTTTTGTGTTTTTCTGACAACGAATTGTACAAATAGTCGTTAAGAATTGTTGAAAGGTTACGCTGATGAAATTTACCCAAGAAAACTTAAATTAATACAGAATCAAAATGCTCCTTAATGTCCAAGTATGCCAGTTGAGTTTCCGATGAAAGCAGCGCAAGACAATCGTTTGTTCCCTTGTTTTTGCGAAACCAAATTGCGTGTCTGATAACAAGCCGTTCGCCCAGATCCAATTGTCGAGACGTCGCAAGATTACTTTCTGTATCGATTTCCTGACTCAAGAAAGCATAGCAATCGGGCGATACGAATTGTGGTCGGAGGCGGTTGTCTCCGGCCGCGTGGACCAATGGCACAAGGAATCTATTTTAAAAATTCAACTCTGTTTGACAGTATCTCATGGTTTGATTTTAACCCCGGACCGGACATTCCGGAGCAGGTCCCCATGGGGCCGTCAGTGGCCGTTCCGAGGTCAAATTGCCATTTGGTCCTCTTACGATAAATAACAGACTTCTGAAACAATTTGAAGAGTTATGATACCCATATTGCAAGCATATTATTAAAATTCACAGATGATACCTTGGGACTGGAACATTACTCCGGAAAATCCGGATTTTCAAGAACCAGATACATTAATTCGGTTCAATTCCACAGAATCAAAAAGTGGACTAGTTGCTGGATCCAAAACATTTAAAACTATCCAAATCCATAGTTATGACAATTGTAATTTGCGGGAACCCAGGTACCTTTGCGGCTAACAAACACATTTAACAGGCTCTGTTAAATGTGTTGTTGGATAGCTCGTGATCAGTGCTACAAAAATGACGCACAGGCTGACGAACTTTATCAATATAGCCGTTAGGTAAAGCAGATTCGATGGAGGTCACTCGAACGGAATCGGAGTCATCTACGAACAATACCGAACGAAATTGTTAGCCTTCAAGTATCTTAACCATATTCTCAATAATCGTCTCAACTTGATACTTATAGATCTTATCATCATCATTTAACATAGGGATTAGAGAATACAGATTGCATTTAGTTTAGAAAGAAGAGGTTGTGGGAGTTTAAATGTATTGACGGCAAATTATTAGAAATGCCAATTTTAAACATTATTTGAACATCATTAAATATGAATATTAAACAGTTTCGCAATAGACAAGTTATAAAAGACACAGTTTGTCTTCACATCTCGCCCTGAGCAGAAGCAAAAAATCGTCCCGCGCAAGTGAAACAGTCAATTCTACCTAAAAATCAATCGGTGCCTATCACACAAGCAGTCCATATAACAATAGCCTATACCTACTGTGCGATTTAGTGATGAGTGACGGTGCCCAGCAAAAAGCAACCCAGATGCGGCCGAACTGTGTTGCTGTTGATTTTTCAAAATGCCCCGTAAGACCAGCCATTCGGGAAGTGGAACAGTTATTAAAAGTGCAGATGGAACTCAATCTGGCTGAAGTGAAAGCCCTACAAATGCATCATATCAAACATTGCGTCCTGATTTCGTTCAACAACATTAACCAAGCTGAGTCATTCGCCTCGCGAAACAACATGCAGCACACTGCCGAATGCGGCAATGTTAATATAGCATTCCCGTATACATCGAGAACGGCGCTGTAGAAGTTCGGGTTCATGATTTGGCCACGCGTACCCCTGACGGCGCGATTAAAAAATGCTTGCAAAAATACGGAGAAGTAGACACCGTTACACATGATACATGGAGGAATTTTTTCCCGGGAATCCCTAACGGTGTTCGTGTGGTGAGAATGCGTGTGACCAAGCCAATTCCCTCTTACTTAAGCTTCACAGTGTTAGGAAGGGACGATGCTCTCATTCAACAGACATCACTAGTCACGTACCCAGGGCAAATTCCTACGTGCCAGTTCTGCACGAAGAAGCTGCACCTCGGAAAACCTTGCGTTGAAACTGTTAAGGAAAACTCAAATCCAACTGAAAGCAGCACACAACCATCTTACGCTAAACCACTAACAGCTGCAAAACCAACATCTCCGGATCAAGCACCAACAACCAGTAACAGCAACAAATAAACGAATGCCGAAAAATACGAACATACAATAACGACCGATAAGAGTAAGACACAAACTGGAACATCTGACCGCGAGCACCAGGAAAGTAGTACGGATGAGGACATGGACATGAACGACAACGCGAAAGAAGACAAACGGATCGAACCTCAAATTGCAGTGGACAACACTGGCAATATTTCGCCCCCTAGAAAAAGGATCTCAACACGCAGCAGAAAGCTGCGCCTGAACGAGACCAAAAAATTTACATAGCTGTTTTTTTTATTTATTGTAAAAAAAACAAACAATCGGCCTCGTCGAGCTACCGCATTTGGGCCCAAATAAAAAAAAGAAAAAAACCGTTTTAATCCACCTAGCGGTGCAATTGTGCCTTTCTCATTTCTCTAAACTATGGCACGGAGGCTTTTTATGTTCAACATAATTGTGGAAATGTCCATTACATTCTTAGTACACTTTGCACAATGGCATGCCAGCCACGAACTTGATGAGCTACGTGTCGACGGTGAAACACTTGAAACAAAAAAATATCATACTCCATTAGCCTAATCAGCATTAGATCAATGTTATCTGCTTGCTAACTCATTTTGTCATGCGGGGATGGGTATGTGAGGAGGGCGAAATTCCCATGAACGAACGACTCTCCAGCTTAAATTGGTATGCTTTGTAATATAGTGGTGGTTTAAAGATGATGGGGTTGAAAGGGAGGGGTATGAGGTGGTGGTCTGAGGGGTGATTTAAGGAGATTTTTAAAGAAGGGGAGTGAACAGTAGAGGGGGGGGGGAGTGTAACCCCTCTCCGTAAACCATCAACTACGCCCCTGTTAAAATCCAGAAACCTTATGCGAGTCGAAAAAAAAATTCTATTTTTAATTTTTCCTATAGTTTTTATGAGAAATTTCTGTGTGGCCGCACTCTGAAACCCGTAATTCCGGAACCAGAATTCCGATCGATCCAAAATTCAATAGCAGCCGATGGGAAGGTTGCACCTTTCATTTGAGACTAAGTTTGGGCAAATCGGTCCAGCCATCTCTGAGAAAAATGAGTGACACTATTTGACACATACGCACATACATACACACACACACATACACACACACATACATACACACACACATACAGACTTTTTCCGATCTCGACGAACTGAGTCGAATGGGATATGACACTCGGCCCTCCGGGCCGGGATTAGGTTGACGTTTTTCAGAGTGATTGCATAACCTTTCTATAAGAGAAAGGCAAAAAGTTATAAAAGAATACTAAAACATGTACACAATTTATACTACGTTCACACTACGAGTTAAAACGTGTTTTAACGCTATCTTTAGGACATTTTTCTTGTTACTAATTATTATAACATGTTTTAACTCTGTAGTGTGAACATAGTTCATCAATTGCAAATTTGTTGTTCTTTTGCCTTTCTCATATAGAAAGGTTATGCAATTGCTCCAAAAACCGACTTTCTAACCGAGACCCGGAGGGCCAAGTGTCACATATCATTCGACTCAGTTCGTCGAGATCGGAAAATGTCTCTGTGTGTGTATGTATGTGTGTATGTGCGGATATAATAACAAAATGTCCACATCGTTTTCTCGGAGATGGCTGAACTGATTCTCACATACTTAATTGCGAATGGAAGGTATAAGGTCCCCATCGGCTGCTATTGAATTTCATTTAATTCTGATTTCCGGTTCTGAAGTTACGAATTGAAACGTACAGTTACATAGAAAACCTAGTTATAGTTTGTCCACATTGGTTTCTCAGAATTTTCTGAACCGATTTTCACAAAATTAGTCTTAAATGAGAGGTGCAACGTTCCCATCGGCTGCTATTGATTTTTTGGTGTACCCGACTTCCGGTTCTCGAATTATAGGGTGATGAGTACGAGCTCACCGAAAACCCCGATTTTAACGTATAGGGGAGAGGGGGTAACAATGAAACACATTTTTTATACGATTTCATTTTGATGATAATACATGTTATTTGTGTAGCTAAAAGTGATACATAGTTTCACTCTGTTGTTGACTAATGCATATATTTTTTCCAGCTGGTAAAATTCACGGGAAATAACTTTTTTTGGGTAATCAACAGTCGGTGGTAAAATGTACCAGTGAGCCCCATGGGTAGGAACTATGAAACACGACGTCGTCTACAGTGAAATATTCTACTTGCGAATTTCATTCTTTTGTTTTGACGAATAAAGATCCTAAAGCTTCCTATTAAAGTTATTTTGAGACGCAAATTGTTTGTTTCCGCAAGATATCACTATATCATCGCGTAACATCGGACCACCATATATGCATATAAGATGCAATCCTGAAAGAGGCGATAATTTCTACAAAACTTGCCCAAATTGACAAACTTTCCATTTAATGAAATGTATTTATCGTGGAAAATCGGAACCCATTCACATTTTAATATAGATCACAAAGACAAGAAATTTTCACTGTTCCCCATATATCATCGTTTCACAGCTACCCAATGGGTCTATTTATGAAGATTGTCAAATTGCACAGAACCATGACAAGTTACCAAAAAACTTTGTTCGCGGCAAATGTTGAGCATAAAATTGGCTACAAATAACAGTAGAATAAATATTTTTCTGGTGAACGGTAACTCATAAAAATGAAATAATGATTTTTATGGCAAATTTACTCTGACTGTTATAAAACAAACAAATATCCATTAAAAGAGATAGAGTTATCAGAAATCTTCCAAAATATAGTAACACGTGTACAGAATTAGAAACCATGAAATATGAGGGAATGAGACGATTATGTTCATGCATTATGATTTTATTGCGATTGTTTCATAGTTCCTGCTGATCCACCGTTACCCTCTCTCCCCTACAGCAATTAATGTATAAAGGTGAACAATTTACGAAATTGTGAGTCTAGTTGCTTAGATTTGTAGTTCTAGTCCACTAACGGAAATTCAATGCCTGTTTGGCAACATTGACTCCCACAGACGGTTCCGGCATTCTCGAGAAAAATGGTCATCTTTCAAAATAAACAAATTCACATCGATTTCTCGGAGATCGCTAAGCCGATTTTCATAAACTTAGCCTCAAATGAAATATGTACCATCACCATAGACTGCTGTAAAATTTTCTACGGATCGGTTGTATTCTTTCGGAAATATAGACTGAATTGTTCGGCCATATATGAAATTCCCATATATAAACCACAATTGGAAAATTTTCAAAGCAGGCAATACAATAAAGCTCAAGAACCGTATTTATGTATTTTTGTATTTTTGATTGCAAACACCTTTAAAATGCATGGAACGTAGAGATTGATCTCCAACGGAAAAATTAAGTGGAATCGATTTTTGGAACTTGGCTGATTTTGCAGCTTTTTGCCTACCGCATACAACAAGCTTATGCAGTTGTTTGAAACCCCACTTGCTTATCGAGGGCCGAAGGGGCCAAGTCATATACCATTCGAGTCAGTACATCGAGATCGAAAAATGCCTATATGTGAGTATGTGCGTGGAGGTGTAGGGGAACATGGGGAGACTTGACCTAGCTCAAAATTCTATTTTCGGCTATGGCGTCTTCTATTCGATTCTTAATTTATTTTCAAAAATATTTTTATACTTGTTTCGTTCCCTTAAGGTAATTTTGAAAGTTTGGAGTAAAAAATCCTTTCCTTGCAGAAAATATTTCGTGATTAATAAATTTGCATTAAATTATGTAATTTTTTATCAATCTTTGTATGGACATATCTACTCGACTACTAATTACTATTAAAGGACTAATATACCATTTTAAGCGAAGCAGTGAAATGATTTTACATAAACTGGAACATTGGAATAGTTATTACTAGAATTCGAAAGAAATTGAACGCAATAACTAATGTTGGGGAGACTTGACCAAGATTTTATGGGGAGACTTGACCAAGTGGCGATCAGTTGAAGAAAGATACAAAATTCCTAATATTTATTATGCTTTGGTACCTACTGTTAATGTTAATCACGTCATAAAAAAATCCCACCCCAAACATAAGTCTTTATATTTTAAAATTTGTAAGCAAAGTTAGCAATAGTAGGACTGATTTCGTGACGTGTGAACATGCAATGCAAGCAGTACAGTTAATCCTTAAAAAGAAATGCATTTAAAAAATCAAAATTTATCAAATGCAACTCTTTTATATTTTTTACTGCTACCTAAGGATCTCGACAATAGGGAAAAAATAATTACAGTATGTTTTAAGTCATTATTTTTTGTTATGATTTTTCAAAATTCTCTTGGTCAAGTCTCCCCACACCTTGGTCAAGTCTCCCCGCAATGGGGGACTTGACCAGAAAAAACGATCACAGAAAAACTTTTGTAACTTTTCAAAAATTGAATTAAAAATTCTGCAAAAAATCATGAAGACGCGCAATAACTTTGCGCATTATATCTGAATGATTTTTGGGGGATTAAAGGCTTTTTTAGAGATTTATGCAGTTTTAGCTGAAAACCTGGTCAAGTCTCCCCATGTTTTCCTATCTATATATGTGTATGTGCACACTTACTAATAAAATGTGCACCTGCACATCGATTTCTTGAAGATGACTAAACCTATTTTTACGAACCTAGTCTCAAATGAAAGCTATGTTAATCCGACTTCCTGTTCCGGTGTTATGGAAGAATAAGTGAGAACGCACAGAAAATACTTATATAAAACTATATCACAGATACTTGAAAGGTGAAAATGTTGTTAGAACATGTGCCAAATTGCTTGAATTTGTAAATTTAAGTAACTTGTTGCCTATTTCTGTATAATATTCCCATCGGCTGCAATTGAATTTCATTTTGATGCGACGTCTATTTCTGGTGTTACGAGTTGAAGAACACGGTTACGTAGAAAATCTTATTAAAATTTGTCGACATCGGTTACTCGAAATTTTCTCAACCGATTTTCATAAACTTAAATGAAAGATACAACGCTTCCAACTTCTAGTTAATGAATTCCAGGGTGATGAGTACGATTACGCATAAACTCCCGATATCACCGGATACTGCGATGAATGTATCGAGGTGAAGTTTTTTAAATGTGACCAAAACTGCTTGGATTTTTAGTTCTAGGTCCTTTACAATCATTCAAAGTAGCTTTGGGCAAATAATTCCATCGGTTTTTCGGCTTGACCGATTAAACCAAACTTAGTCTTTCAGACAGCTTTTATAGCCCCATGAACTGCTATTGAATTTCATTCCGATCCGACTTACGGTTTCGGAGCTCCGGATTGTGGCGTGCGGTCACATAGAAAATTCCGATTCAAAGCGATACTGCCATGAATGCACAAAGGTAAAAATTTCGCTAGAAACAACTTGCATTTTTAGTTCTAGGTCGCTGGGGGCCAACCGAAGTCTCGTTTACCACATTGACCATCATAGACAGTTCCGGAAGTGCCACTGAAAAGTGTCCACCCATCAAAATTAACAAACTCATATCAGTTTGTCGGAGATGGTTGGTCCGAATTTCACATACTTAGTCTCAAATGAAAGGTATATTATTCCCATAGACGTCTATTAAATTTTATGCGAATTAGCTATATGACTCTGCAAATATAGACTGAACCGTCCAGTGACATATAAATTTTCCATATAAGCCGGAACTAAATGGCTTTCAATGGGAATGATCCCATGAAATTTCAAAAATCGAATTCGTATTTTCAATGCCCAATATCTCTAAAATGCATAAAACATGGAGATTCTATATTATCTCAATATTTTTTGACAAAGATGGACTTTTTGACCGATTTGGTGTTTAAACCTTTTGGACATAAAATATTTGTTCTGCACATGGTGCGAGCATTACATTTCTTCTTCCATCAACTGATCAAGGCAACCAAACTATGTCTCAAACCGACGATTTCTGGTTATGATGGTTAAAGTTTTCGTCTTCTTTTTGCTTGTATATAGTTGTCATGTAATGTATAATAAAATGTACTACATACATTAGACAATTTATAATGAACATAACCATCCATGAAATCCTACTGTTCATGATTGAGAAAGGCACAATTGCACCGCTAGGTGGATTAAAACAGGTTTTTATTATATACTGGACTATGGAAATAAACTGTTTTCAGTAGAAGAAAAAAAACTAGCTGAAACAATGACCCGACTGGATGACCACACCCTCAATCTCCACGTCTCATTCAGAAAATATACGCGGTACTTTGACATAAAGAGCTGATCGTAAGGTATTTGCTCGCTTCAGATCAGACAAAACAGCATGAATCTTGTTTAGTTTTTCCTTTATAATTTCGGTTACGGCTAAATACTGTTTTGTCAGGTCCTTCACAATTTGTATTACCTTAATTAGTTTTAATTCAAACCGGAACAGGACTATCAAATGGCTAATCAAACCGTCTTAGTATGCCTTGATAAAACACTCGTGTGATGGGAAGGACTTGGAGTTTAGAAGTGGGAAAGAGAAGAGGTGGTTCGTATTTACGCGCTTTCGCAGATGAGGAATTCTGACTCGGGGACAGCAATTGGATACTGGGATCGTAGTAGTAGTACTGGTACCAAAAATCTCGATAACATCTCTGCAGTTAATATTAATAAGGTCCAGTATTTTTCAATTACTAGCAATATTGTGCGATCGCCGTGACGGGGGAGTGTGATGGAGAGAGTCGAGTTGTGAATGGGGGACTGTAATCCTCAATTGCACCCCTGCCATATTTAGATGATGGGAAGGGGGGTGTGAGGGACAGGGTTTCGAAGGGAACAGCGATAGGAATGGGGGAGGTGTGAGGCAGGTGAGGGGATTTAGGGGGTGGGGGGGGAGGTGTACCCCGCAGCATCATCCCATAGGAATCAGAATTCAGTAATCAGAATATATTAGTTCAATTGGCTCGTTGACTCACTAGCTACGCCTCTTTTAAAATTTCAACAAACCTGTCTTAGTAAAAAAGACGTGATGAGGGAGGGGGTGGTGAGGTTCTCGATTTCAGAATGATTGCAAAACCTTTCTTTTTAGGAGCAAAAAGTCCCAACAAGTCGATTTCGATCAAAAAATAAAATTCATGTATTTCAAGGATATTTGGGATCAAAATACAAATTAGATTTCTGAAATATTCAGCACCTTTTGAATATTCTTCAGTTTTTGCCTATATGAGATCAAGAACCGCCGTAGCTGGTCAAACGACCAAAGTGACTCTGGTTAGTCATTAGTGAAGAATGCCTTACGTTGTACGATGACTGATGGGGCTGTTGACCGCTGGCCAGCACAACGGTCGAACGTGCTGTCCGCACTACGCACCGGCACGTAAAACTGCCAAAAATCCTTAGTGCGGTGACAGCTGGAACTACTTCCGAATACCACTATCCAGCAATGGTAGGCCGGCCAAATGAACTGTTCATACCGTCACGAAGAAATTTCCTTTCTTAGCGAGCTGTGAAATTATGATAAAATAGTTTCGGGATCGCTGGACCACCAATCCACTCCTATAGTACTCCATATTCTACCACCGGAAGTTTGCCGCAAATGGTCCAACCAGTGCAACTCTCGAAAAAATTAACGAGAGAAAAAACGAACTACCTCGAACGAGACTTCGCCTCCTGATATTCTTTTTCTAGTTCTAGTTATTTTCCGTCGGCCTATTTCTGTCACGAGTCCAAACGCCAGAGAGGTGGCCTCCCGCTATCTGGACTAGATATCGACTCATGAACTCATAGACCGAGAACCAACAGCTTTACTTCCCTTCCGAAGGAAGGTGAGATCTCAGATTTTTTTCAGCTCAGAAACATCTCAACGACTTCGGCTGGGATTGAACCCAGACCAACTGGAGGGGTGACGATCACGCTCACCGCACAGTGGCTCTAAACAGCGTTTTGAGGTACTTAATTCACTGTAGTCAAAACTGTCCATATTAGCGATTTCACATATTCTACAATGTTTGTGTGTGTAAAGAGTGCCATCTTTTGGTAACATTATTTTTTAAAAAAATTGATCATAGTAGGCTACAGAAAATTTAACTTTTGAACCGAAAGAGATAGCGCTTGACTTTCTTCGGCTAAGTTGTAGAGGAGAGTATTTTTATAAATTTTGCAGAAGACATGTTGTCTCGGTCACTCATAGTAATCGAGTTATGAGAAGTTCTCTATGGTGAACTCCTTCATTTCCTATTTTTACTCATAACTTTAACTCATAACATAACTTTGAACGAGTACTTATGGACAAACAATTTTACCTTCGTTTTGTAGGTGAAACCTATTAGAATAATTGATAGCATAATTACAATTTTTGCCGATAGTGAGGTCACACGGGTTCAAAAACAGGCCAAAATTAAATCAAAATCAGCTATAAGTCTTTACACAGCATTCACAGCTATCTGGTCTCTTCAGAAAAGTTGTGTGTTTTATGATGATAAAAAATACCTTAGAACATTGTTAATGCGAAAAATTTGAAATAAAAAAGTTATGAGTAAAAATAGGAAATGAAGGAGTTCACCATAGAGAACTTCTCATAACTCGATTACTATGAGTGACCGAGGCAACATGTCTTCTGCAAAATTTATAAAAATACTCTCCTCTACAACTTTGTCGAAGACAGCCAAGCGCTATCTCTTTCAGTTCAAAAGTTAAATTTTCTGTAGCCTACTATGATCAATTTAAAAAAAAAAATAATATCAAAAAGATGGCGCTTTTTACACACACAAACATTGTAGAATATGTGAAATCGCTAATATGGACAGTTTTGACTCCAGTGAATTAAGTACCTCAAAACGCTGTTTTGAGCCACTGTGCACCGGCGCCGTTCTCGCCTACTAATTATATCTGATAAACTATTTCGGGGTTACGTAAACTTTACCCGAAGATCTAGAAGACTGGCATCTCTATCTAGAATTTAGAGCCAGTAACAGCAACACCTCTTTCGAACAAAGGATTTATTTTCCATTGAGCTTGCTACCTTCGTACAGTAGAGGCGCTGTAATATATGTCGCTTTTTATTTGTATAGGTAAAAGAAAGAGATGCCATAAGCAGTATTCGGTCTACCCGAATTCACTGGAAAACCCTTGCTCGTTGAGGATTGCTACATATCATATTTTTATTTATTCCTTGTATCAAACTTTTTATTTCTTCTACCTAGTGTGTGAAACGTGAACAAACAATAGTGACAAAGCAAGGCTAGTTTACTGCTCAATGCAGTGAAACTGTGTTGCTGTTGTTTTTTTTAACATGCTCTAAAAACATTAAAAGTCTATCCTCAGTAATACAAACGCATTGAGCCGTTGCAAATAAATAACAAGAAAACAAGTTTGCGACACGTTTAAAACAAGTTTAAGTTTAGTTAATCTGTTTTGGATCAGCAGATTCAAATTAACATTGTGATAAGATCATACATTTACATAGTTTGCATTGTACACGCACGAAGCATGTCTCGTTGCTAGTCGTTTGTGTCGGGTACAAATTTCACCCATGAACAATCCTGGCCAAAAATGATTCAATCATTTTGTGTCGATTTCGAAAACCCAATTCATTTCGTCAGTGTACTTCTGCTATCCTCGAATAAACATTTCCCTCCAGATTGTTCGTAAACAGCATTTTTTTGCGTTTCGAATGCGTTACCATCTCGCACGTAAAATACTTTAAAATGAGTGCCGTGGAATCGAGACCGACCACAATGCAAACTTCTTAAACTTTCCAACCAGCCGGCGCGGCGTGGCGGTTGGTTTGCCAGGCCCCAGTTTGCATCGGCAGCAGGGGTTCACCGGCGATGGACTCCGCCAGCAGCCGGACGATGCCGACGGTACGTACTCGAGTTTCCCCGTTGACCTAATGCTTGTGCTGTTTCTTTCCTTATTTAATTCCTTCGTTACGCCCGTCTGATGTATTTAACACAATTTTCCTTTCTTCCACAATTTTGTTAACTTGGCGTGGTGGTTCGTCTCCTTCCTGCGAGGATACTTGACAGGCCTTGATTCGCTTTGTGATCACGGGGGGAGGATGTGGAAGGGACAGGCGAACCTGGTGGTATCGTTAATGTAGGTCATTGTTTCATTTATAAAATTACGCGAACCGTGATCGAAACGGGGTGGGGACTGACGGAGGATGACGGGGCATGAAAAAGCAATTAATAGCTATATATATAGTTAGGTTGGGCCAAGTTTAACCTTGATCTTCGTTCATTATTTATACATCCCTGTGCAAGGGGTCGCACGTCTCGCGAATGTATAGGTACGCCGGTTCCTTCACGCGCTGGGCTGCCGCGAAAAGATCCTGTTGGCGAGAATGGCGAAAACGGAGGGCACTTTAGCAGCGATAACCTGATGACGCGAGAGCTTGAGTTCCGATGAGAAACTGAAATCAGAAAGCAGGCGAACGACGCGGGTCAGTTGGCCAAGAAGACAGGCAATCGGCAGTCGGAAGGATCTCCCCCTTTGCCGAACCCGATGTTTTGCTGACCAAGTTTCCTCACAGACCGGCCAGACGGTGTTGGTTGGTTGGTTGGTTGGTCGGTGCTGAGTTTTGGTTTTTAATTAAAGGATTATCGCCTCAACACTGCAGTGTTGTTGCCCGACCGGACGGGGGGAAATGTGCGTTTTCCCTTTCGCGTGATTTGAATTTGGCAAGCGAAGCTCTCGACGAAGGGGAGTGGATTTGTGCGTTGAACAGCTGTTGGCCTGGACTTGAGTGTTAATGGAAAGGGAAACTGATCTGCGGTAGCAATAAGGACAACGATGTTGTGACTTTAAGACTCGGTGTTTTTTTTCCTGGTTGCCTGTTGTTTGTTGGTGGAAGGCAAATAAAATCAATTTATTTCGATGTAGGAAATCCTCTTCAGAAGCTCAACATCGCTTGAGATGCAACGATTCTTCTTGATGATTACATTACTTTATGTTTCTCCTTTTTTTCTGAGTCGTTGGAGATGATTGTGGCGCAAGAAATATGCGTTTATTGTTGTTATGATTGGTTTTGCGCTGTTGCCTGGCACGAGAAGGATGCTGGTTAGGAAGTTTGCAGGGAAATAGTATTTATCATTTTTATTATGGAGACGGGGCTTCTGGAGTTGAATCGTTGAGTCGCGGAGAAAGAAATTTGTTTTGAATTGTGGGAGAGGGGGGTGTACAAGGGGGTTACTAGGATACAATTGATAGTCAACCGTCTAGATGGATTTTTTTTTAAATTAATCCATTATTTGAATAGTACACTAAGGAAGTTAAAAGGCATTTCTGTTTTAGACATTGCACTACACCAGTGTAGTCAGTGCTGCACTGCTTCAAATTTGAGTATAATTAGTTTCTCTTTTTTGCACTACACCGAAAATTATATGTTGGTGGTTTGTCAAAATTTTCATCAAAATCTTACATGATGAACTGAAATATCATAGATTTTAATATGCTACATGAATTATTGTGAAATTAGTAAAGAAAGTTTCATTTCAACAAATTTCAACATGACAAAAATTGTAATTTAAAGAAACTTAAGCCTCAAAACTAGTTCCAACGCTAATTTGAATTATCCTATCTCCCCTGTTCTCTAACAGGCGCTATAAATTATAACACAATACAGTTCGTTTTGCTTAGGTAAAAAAGAACATGTTTCGGAAAAATCGAATTTCCATGTCGTAATGCTAACCAATTTTTAATTTTGTGGTATCTAAGCACTCTAAATTTAAAAATTTGGGGCTATTCATGGGTGTTATAATTATCAGGATCTGTTGGAGAGCAGTGAAGATACAGTATTTCAAATTAGCATTACGACAAATTTTGAGGTTTGGTGCTTGGAGTATTAATGAATCTTTACAAATATTCAAATCATTTTTCATAACTGATGCAATGAAATGCCTCGCTAGTGCTACTCATTATGGTAGTATCGGGGTAGTTTTTTTATTATTTCCGTATTTAGTAATTAATGGTATGACATCCTTTTGTAAGCATTAAATTCATTATGACGTGTCTATTTGACTACATATTAGTTTGGGATTTCCAAAAAAATAAAAATCTGAAATATTCAGGTATAAGTGAAAATAATACTTGTAATTGAATATCAAACCAATAATTTCAAAAATTTTAAACTGAATCTGTTAAAATATTTTTCCATTCCCTTGATGTAGTCTAATAACTATTTCTGATCATTTAATATAGTCTTCTAGCGCAAAAGTTTAAAAAAATGATTTTTTTTATTTTTGCATATTTGCATAAGACTTAAGATAAGGAAGACATGGTCAAGAAAGGATTTACTCAAATTCAGCCTTGTCTGTCTGCTAGAGCTCATCAAACATATTTTCATACGAGGCTGATCAAATTGGGGGCTGATCAAATCGGGTCATCAATGTATTATAATAAATAGGCAGTATTCGAAGAAGTTTCTTGTGGAAGAGTGTAGAACGACTTTGTTTCTACTTACTTGGAGTCAGCGGCGTAGTCAGAAATTCGGCTTGGTGGGGATTTGGTGAAAATCTAACTTATTGTCCAAATGGCATAACTACGAAACCGCCACCTTTGAAGATTTAAAATTATGGAGAATCAGTTTTTCAAAAAATTGTAACAGAGTTCCTGTATTTAGCGAATTTGTTGAGACTTTCATTTAAAACAACTTTATTGTAGGCATGAATACTACATATATGGAGTGTATCGAGTTATAAAATGATATTTACGAAGTGTTCCTTAATCTAGTTTTTTCTAAAGTAGCTTTCTATTGTGAGCTTCACAAACTCAAGCTTCGGATAAAATGTAAAGTTTATCGTTTATAAACAATAGAAGAGATTTATCATAAACAGTAAAATCATAATAATTTAATTTAAAATTAAATAGAAATGATAAAAATCTTTCGTTCGCATTTAAAGTTGAACATCTCTTTTAATAATAAAAGTTAAACATCTCCTTTAATAATATAAGCTTTCTAAAAATATATAAATTGTTTAGTTACGTTGTCAATTTCAGCAGCAAATTTCAAAAAAACTGCAAAAAACGCGATTTTTGCACCTTCAAACATTCATATCTTGGAAACTAAACATCAGAATGAAAAACCATTCAATAGCGTTCTGTCTGGGTGATAGGTCTTTCATTTAAAATTGGTTTGGATAAGATCGGTTCAACCATTGCTGAGAAACACGAATGAGAGTTTGTCAGATACATACACACACAGAGACACACAGACACACACACTGACATTGTCCCAAATCGTCGAGCTGAGTCGATTGGTATATAAGACTTGGCGCTCCGGGCCTCGGAAAAAATCTTGAAAGTTTGAGCGAATTTTATACGTTTCTTTTCTAAGAATTGTAAAAATGTAAAAATCTTCAATAACTTTGAAACAAATGATTATTTTTACATATAGTGTTCGAAAATATTATGTAGTTTCGATACCTTGAACATAATTTGCACAAAACGTCACAATGAAAAAAGTTATAAAAAGGGGGTTGCCATAGAAAATGCTTTATAAATCGATGACCTTTAGGCCTACAAGCTCTTCAACAAAATTCTTCACTACGAGCATTTCTAACACTTTGTCGAAGACACCAACTTTCTATCTCGTCAGTATAAAAAGTTAGTTTTTTTAGTTCGATCATAGTAAGTCATGCCTAATTTCAATTGTTATCAGATTGTGGGGAATATTCATACGAACAATTCCTCCAAAGTACCCTGTGAATATATTCGATGGATTAGCCTCTAGTGAATTAAGTTCACGTTTTTGCCTTTCTCCTATAGAAAGGCTATGCAATCACTCTAAAAACCGATTTTTTAACCGAGGCCCGAAAGGCTGAGTCTCCTATACCATTTGACTCAGTTCGTCGAGTTAGGCAAATGTCTGTGCGTGTGTGCGTATGTGTGTATGTATGTATGTGACCAAAAATAAGCACATCAGTTACTCAGGAATGGCTGAACCGATTTTTTCAAACTTAGTCTCAAATGAAAGGTACAACGTTCCCATAGGCTGCTATTGAATTTCATTTAATTCCGACTTCCGGTTCCGGAGTTACAGGTTGAAGTCACGCATGAAACTCCCATATAAATCGGAATCAGTATGGTATCTAAAAGATGAAAAACTTCATAAAACGTGTTCGAAAATGTTTGGATTTACCCTAGTGTGTGTCCTGGAGGAATTATTTTTGAAAGTTAATTTTCCCATACAAAATCCCATGTAAACTTTAAACAGTGGGCGCAAAAATATAGTTTCAGAGATCGAGCTAAAAATTTTCACATTTGTTCTAGGACCCAAATGGTACCTAAAAAGTTGCTCGGAGCAGGAATCTAATTTTTGTCCCACCCTAGTGTGTATGTCTGTGTGCGACCAACAATTGCGCCTTGGTTACTCGTTAATTTCATGTCATTTGGACAATTTTAGAACTCCGCCCACTTTGCTTGAAGTTTTTGACATTGGTTTTTGTGGGAAAATACAGTGTGTCCCACATTTATATGTTCACCATAATTTCTCAGAATAACTTTTTTTCTATTCAAACAAACTGCACAAATTGTTTGTTCGGAAGCTTAATCAACGATGTTTCTCGAAATTTAGAAGCCCTGTTGCGTCATATAGAAAGGTTATGCAATCAATCTGAACATCGTCAACCTAACCTTGGTCTATCCCCCCATCACACACCATCCTTCCCTAAACCCACCTTCCCTCATCAATTGCAAACCCCCCACCCTGAAGAGAATTTCCTAGTTCCTCCTAAATAAACTTCTCTAGTAGGTCTGTAAAACCAGTGAAAAAATTGGTTTGAAATGATTTTGAGTTTGAAAATTACTTTAAAATTGAAAGTAATTTAAAATTTGTTAACAAGTTGAAACTTTTTGGCGGAGTCCGGACATCCGGAACCCTCCTCCTTGATTCGCTGCTGGGTTCAAGTGTTTCAGCTACGACACATAGCTTCTCAATTTCGTGGCTGTCAATCCATTGTATGTATGTGCAAATCGTACTGAATATGTATTGGACATTTCTACCATTATATTGAACATAACCAGCCATGGAATCGCACACGAAAAAAACCAGTCATAAATACATGAACAAAAGGTCACGATTTCGTGAACTGAACATTTTACGAAAACCATGACCAACTTACTGAAATTTTGATTAATAAACCTCAAATTCATGAAACTATTTGTGTTTTTAAAAAAACTAGTTCGCCCCGAATATATACATGGCGTTACATTAGAATGTTTGGTTAGGGTACTCTTGTTTTTCCCTGGACATGTTTGGTTTTTGTTGTGAATCTAGTTCATGATTTGGGAATATACAGCCGACAGTCAAATGATGTTCATGATTTCAAGAGCCTATTCGCGATTCTTGTGATTTCTCATCGCGTTATTGTGCTTATTCTTATTCATGAGTTTACTATCGCATTTTTCTGTCTGACTAACGGGATTAAAATTAATGATTACAGGATCTTAGCCGCGATTTTTGTAATTTCTATTCAAGTTTTCGTTATATTTTAATTATGAGTAGAGTGATTCATGTTCATGATTTCACGATCTAAGTCACGATTTTTGTTCATGTTATCGTAATAGTTTAGTAATAAATAGAGTAATTCATGTTCATAATTTCAGGATCTTAGTCATGATTTTCGAAATTTCTATTCATGTTATCGTGATGTTTTATTTTAAAACTTACTTCCAAATTTGTCACGAAGAGTAATATGACTAATGTTCATGATATCAGCAGTTTTATCATGGTATTCGTAAATTCTCTTCGCCTAATTGTGATCTATTACTTTTTGGTTACTGTCCGTTTTTTTATTCGGAATAATGTGACAATATGAACTGGATCATAAAAGTATGACTGATTCGCGATATCTTGTTCTGTGAATTATATCACGCACACTATTTGGGATTCTCAGGGCAGTTTTCGTTTTCTATCAAGACATCACCATTAACCTTATCAAACGAATAACGATTTTCGGGGTCCTAATAGTTTTTTTTTATATCTAATGCTCGTGTCTATTACTATGGTCGCTAGCAGCTGGACATTCCAAATTTTGTGTAAGAGTTCCCGGGAAAATTGAATTATCATGTTGCATGAAATTGTAAATGATTAGCGATATCTTCTAAATATCATCACCATGCAAAATAGATTGTAAATCATGTACTTGGCATCATGAACTAGTTCACGAATACATGAATAAAATTTAATGATTTTGTGAACTATTTCACAAAAATGAACATGAGTTGTGACTTATACTAGATATCATGAACCAGTTTACGAATACATGAATTATATTTCAAGATTTCGCGAACTATTTCACGAGCACGGATATTGGATCGTGGCATTTATTAGGAATCATGAACCAGCTCACGAATACATGAAAAATATTTGATGATTTTGTGACCTAATTCACGAGCACGGATATTGGATCGTATCTAATATATTAGAGATCATGTATTAGTTCACTAGAATTAAATGGATTCATAAATACAATTTTGATTTTGTGAACTAAAGCTCCTATATCTATGAAAATCATCAACCTTCGGTTTTATGAATAATGTTCATAAAGTTGAGAACTAGTTCGCGTACTTAAAATCGCATTAGAAATGACTTGGCAGAAACCGTGACTGAAGTTCACAAAACAAAAATAAATAGTTCCACTAAAATAAGCGGTACTGAAGGGAAATTGATCATAATTATAAAACACATGATTTTTGTTCATGATCCTGTTTTTATAACGCAAAAACGTGATTGTTCCAGGATTCATGGTACTTTATTCACGATAGTGGGAACAATTTTTTTCCGTGAAGTTTGGATTAATGAGAAAGGCACGATTGCACCGCTAGGTGGATTAAAATAGGTTTGGCGTATCCGACCACTGTGCATTGTCCGCCGTAGAGGTAGTTCAGAGCCGACATTTCAGTCATTTTCTAGTCGTACCGGAAAAGTTTATTTCAAACTTGGTCTAAAACGGTCGTATAGCTACCGGTCAAACGTGCTTGAAGTTTGCATGATTTTTTGATAATTTACATGGGGAAACCCACTATCTATCATTTGTACCGGTAGGTGGCACTGTTTGCACCACATTACGACAAAAAAAATTTTTCTTAGAAAGAAAATTTTGTTGTCAACAAATTTGTCGAAGACTGCAAAGCAATGCGACTTAAATAGGAAAAGCTTTTAACATTTTAATGAAGAGATGTGTGATCTAGTTTTACACAGGGTCTGGTGGACTGCTGTATAGTGGACTGTCGTAGCTCGCTAGAGGTAGAGTGGCGAGCTGGTTGAACTGTCTGTAAGCTCAATTTGCACCTTCAGAAAATATTTCATTTCACAAATATGAAAAGACCGGAAGTCAATAGCAACCGTGTTTAAGTGCTATTCTTTCAACCGAATAAACCTTCCTTCGACACCAGGCATTGAAAATGTCGCTTGTCAAATTCTAATCAAAGGCCAAGACCTTTGCATTGCTTCCATCTACATTCCTCCTAGAGCCTAGGTAGGGCACCGAACGCTTTGTAATATCACGGAATCCTTACCGGCACCGCGGCTAGTTCTGGGAGAATTTAACTCGCACGGTACGGTATGGGGTTGTCTTCATGATGATAATACATCAACATTAATCCAAGATCTTTGCGACAATTTCAACATGACCATCTTAAACACGGGAGAAATGACGCGGATTCCTACACCACCAGCACGCGCAAGCGCGTTGGATTTATCGCTATGCTCGACATCGCTACAGTTAGATTGCATGTTGAAGGTAATCCCTGATCCCCACGGTAGCGATCATTTGCCTATCGTGATTTCAATTACTAACGATTCAAGATCATCGGAAATAATCAATGTCTCGTATGACCTCACACGGAACATTGATTGGAAGAGTTACGCGACCGCGATATCCGTTAAAATCGAATCCACTCAAGAACTTCCTCCGGAGGAAGAGTACAGGTTTTTGGCTGGCTTGATTCTCGAAAGTGCGAATCATGCTCAGACTAAACCAGTACCCAGTGCGAATACCCATGGACGGTCTCCCACCCTGTGGTGGGATTAAAAGTGCTCAGAGCTGTACGCGGAGAAGTCCACTGCATATAAGGCCTTCCGGGAAGACGGGTTACCCGCTAGCTATCAGCAGTACGCGTCGTTAGAAAGGCGAATGAAGAGTCTAATGAAAGCCAAAAAACGCAGTTATTGGCGCCGGTTCGTCGACGGGTTAACGAGAGAAACAGCGATGAGCACTCTTTGGGGTACGGCTCGACGTATGCGTAACCGTAATAGTACCAACGAGAACGTGGAATATTCAAACCGTTGGATATTCGCTTTCGCCAAGAAGATCTGTCCGGACTTTGTCCCGGTACAGAAAATGTACCGCCTCGCGTTTCCTCACGATACCGCAAACGAAACACCGTTTTCGATGGTGGAGTTCTCACTTGCTCTCTTTTCATGCAACAATAACGCCCTAGGGTTAGACAGAATCAAATTCAACTTGCTGAAGAATCTGCCTGACACTGCAAAAAGGCGCTTGCTGAACTTATTTAACAAGTTTCTTGAGGGTAACATTGTCCCTCATGACTGGAGGCAAGTGAAGGTCATCGCCATTCAAAAACCAGGAAAACCAACCACCGACCACAACTCGTATCGGCCGATTGCAATGCTGTCCTGTATTTGGAAGTTGTTCGAGAAAATGATCTTGTTTCGCCTCGACAATTGGGTTGAAGCAAATGGCTTACTGTCAGATACACAATTTGGCTTTCGCAGAGGCAAAGGGACGAACGATTGCCTTGCGTTGCTTTCTACAGAAATCCAAATGGCCTATGCTAACAAAGAGCAGATGGCATCAGTCTTCTTGGATATTAAGGGGGCTTTTGATTCAGTTTCTATCAATATTCTGTCAGAGAAGCTGCACCATGATGGTCTTTCACCAATTTTAAATAACTTTTTGCTAAACCTGTTGTCTGAAAAGCACATGCACTTTTCGCATGGCGATTTAACAACATTGCGATTTAGCTACATGGGTCTTCCCCAGGGCTCATGTCTAAGTCCCCTGCTCTACAATTTCTACGTGAATGACATTGACGATTGTCTTGCCAATTCATGCACGCTAAGGCAACTTGCAGACGACGGCGTGGTCTCTGTCACAGGGCCCAAAGCTGCCGACTTGCAAGGACCATTACAAAATACCTTGGACAATTTGTCTGCTTGGGCTCTTCAGCTGGGTATTGAGTTCTCCACGGAGAAAGCTGAGTTGGTTGTTTTTTCTAGGAAGCGTGAGCCGGCGCAACTCCAGCTTCTATTAATGGGTGTAACGATCAATCAGGTTTTCACATTTAAATATCTCGGGGTCTGGTTCGACTCTAAAGGTACCTGGGGATGTCACATTAGGTATATGAAACAGAAATGCCAACAAAGGATCAATTTTCTCCGAACAATAACTGGAACATGGTGGGGTGCCCACCCAAGAGACCTGATCAGGTTATACCAAACAACGATATTGTCGGTGATGGAGTACGGGTATTTCTGTTTCCGCTCCGCTGCGAACATACACTTCATCAAACTGGAGAGAATCCAGTATCGTTGTTTGCGCATTGCCTTGGGTTGCATGCACTCGACCCATACGATGAGTCTCGAAGTGCTGGCGGGCGTTCTTCCGCTAAAAAATCGATTTTGGGAACTCTCATATCGATTGCTCATCCGATGCGACATTCTGAACCCGTTGGTGATTCAAAATTTCGAGAGACTCATCGTGCTTAATTCTCAAACCCGTTTTATGTCCTTGTACTTCGACTATATGGCACAGAGCATCAATCCTTCTTCGTACAATCCCAACCGTGTCCGTTTCCTAGATACTTCTGATTCTACTATTTTCTTCGACACATCCATGAAGGAAGAGATTCGTGGAATCCCGGACCACATACGCCCGCAGGTGATCCCCAATATATTTTATAATAAATTCCGAGAAGTCGACTGTGACAAAATGATTTACACTGACGGATCAAACCTCGATGGGTCCACTGGCTTCGGTATCTTCAGTAATACTATCACCGCTTCATTCAAGCTCAATGATTCTGCTTCAGTTTACGTCGCAGAGTTAGCTGCAATTCAGTACACCCTTGGGATCATCGACACTCTGCCCACAGATCACTACTTTATCATTTCGGACAGCCTCAGCTCTATCGAGGCTCTTCGTGCAGTGAAGCCTAAAAAGCAATTCCCGTATTTTCTGGGGAAGATACAGGAGTCCTTGTGTACGTTATCTGAAAAATCTTACCAGATTACCTTTGTTTGGGTCCCCTCTCATTGTTCTATCCCGGGCAATGAAAAGGCCGACTCATTAGCAAAGGTGGGCGCATTAAATGGTGACATATACGAAAGACCAATCTGCTTCAACGAATTTTTTAGTATTTGTCGTCAGAGGACACTCAACAGCTGGCAAACCTCGTGGAGCAATGGTGAACTTGGACGATGGCTACATTCCATTATCCCAAAGGTATCAACGAAGCCTTGGTTCAGGGGGATGGATGTGGGTCGGGATTTTATTCGTGTAATGTCCCGACTTATGTCCAATCACTACACCATGGATGCGCATTTGCGGCGTATTGGGCTTGCGGATAGTAGTCTGTGCGCTTGTGACGAGGGCTATCACGACATCGAGCACGTTGTCTGGGTATGCGCCGGGTATTGTGACGCCAGATCTCAGTTAAAGGATTCCCTTCGGGCCCGAGGTAGACCACCCAATGTACCAGTCCGAGATATGCTGGCAACTCGTGATTTCCCCTATATGTCCCTTATTTATACTTTCATAAAAACGATAAATATCCCAATTTAGCCCCTCTCTTTTTATTTCTCGTTTTTAGAGTTTCCTTCTGCCTTGTGGAACCGATCAGCTCCAGAGTGCCACTATGTAACCGCCGTCGCCCTTACCACTACGCCTGCATAGAAGGAAACTGAAGCGAGATCGACTCGAGGTCCGATGACTTTTGAAGGATTCCCCGCGGGTCCAAAGAATACCATCCGCCAATCCGATACTCGACGACTTACTAGACTGAGGCGCAAATTCGTTTCGCTGATCCCCCTACCCCCCCCCCCCCCCACGGTTCGAGCGAAAGTTGCAAGTTTTGCTCTTCTTTCCCTGTCACCATACGCTTTCTCTCCCCTGTCCTTGATACAACTGCTGCTACACTGATGCGGAAATAAGCCACCCTCTGAATATCTTGACCAAGCATAAGTTTTCGTTAAAAAAATCAAATTAGTATTCTGTACTCCTAGTTTTAAGATAGCTATAATTTTTACTCTTTTTTGAAACTCTTGTCCTCCATCTTGTAAATAGAATTGTATCCCTAGTTTCAAGATATCTGTGAAATTTCTCATAAATATTTGTTCCCCCTTTTGTGTACTAAACTATATTGTTAGTTTTAAGATAACTGTAAAATATTTCGTAAAATACTATTACTCCCCCCCCTTGTATATCAAACTGAATCCCTTGTTTTAAAATTTTTCATAAAAAAATCTTTTGGCCCTCTCTTGTATATTGAATCTTATTTCTAGTCTTAAGATAGCTGTAAACTTTCTTTTCTTCTATAAAAAAATATTTCAGCATTGTAACCTCCTAGTTTTAAGATATCCAAAATGTAAAAACAAAAGAATTTGGCACCGCCAAGCTAACGAAATGAATAAAAAAAGCCTCCCTGTTTGACCGGATCACCAATTCTTGCTTCTTCGACTCACTCATTTCGATAGCTCACTGCGGCTATAACTAAAGTAACAGTTTCTTCTGTTCTTCAGACAAGGCATACAATATAAAAGTACCAAAACTGAAACCAAAGATAAAATTGTTAAAGAAACAAATGATTCCCCACCGCGATGGAAAGTTTCAATGTGAAATGGCGCTCACGAAATCGGACGGACAGTGACATCTTATAAATATAATAAAGACCCACGGCTCCCGCGAGCTAGTATTGAACCGCGTCGAATAAAAGAATTGTAAAAAAATCTACCATGTTCAATCCATATTCTAATTTAATATTTAATTACATAGTAGCAGCTGCATAGCATAAACTTAACACGACATGATTTATTTTACATAATTATACGACTTCCATGCATGAGTTGATTGATAGTTTTTTTTCATAGTGTTATGAAAGTAAATTACAAAACAATAACCCAACCTTTCAGAATAAAAATGTTCAGCATGCAGGTACGCTGTAAATTCCAATCGAATGTTTCATCCTGTGATTTACGATGTGAAAATCTACCTTTCTACCAAACTATCACCGAAGTTTAAACCGATTTAAAAAATTGTACCTTCCCAGCCACTCATTCGCAGACAGAGTACAGAATAAATATAACCATCGCAGAGTGGCAATCGTTCATTTAGAAAAAAAAATGTAACATGAAAATGTAGAATAAAATGAAATAACGACCGGAAACTGAATTTTCCCTCCGGAAACTAACTTTTTGACGTCTAAATGCGTTTATACGCTCTTCCTCTATCTCACCGAGCCGGGTGAACTGGCTAGCGAACGCTTCAAATCGGGCGGGAAAGTGTTCAACTTTTACCGGTCCCAGTGCCGGTTCGCCGCGTCAGCCTTGGACTGGGACCGACCGGGACGGGTCGAAGCGGAACGTGGCAAAAGGTGTAAAGTTATGCAGTTCGAGTCACGGCGGAGTCGCGTCTGTCTGTTCCAGGATTGTGTGAAATGCCAAAGTCGTTTCCTAAACTGGCTGGCTGTCCCAGAAGTGTTGAGTTACCCTGGTGAGTGACCTGATTTTTTTCGGTTTTCCAAAATCATCAACCATCAACAGTCGCCGAGGAAAAACGGGAACGATCAGAAATATTTCGACTAGCAGCTGGTGTCGTAACTTGTGCCGGAATCGATTTTCAACATGTTTTCTTTTGCGATGATGGCCAGCCGGGGCGGGAGGTTTTCCACTTGTTTCGGTACAAGGTTTGAGCTTTGCTGTGGAATTGAAGTGTAACTCGGTATGTTTCTTTCGAAACTTTCTTATCATATAACGCAATCCGTTTCCCGGTGTCTAGTTGATTTCCATAGAACACGGCACTGGGAAGGCGTTGACCTTTGCCTTAGATCGATTCGTGCAAGTTTTTGATATCAAAACAATGTAGAGACCAGAATTGTTTTTCTCGTAGCTAGTATTATAAGTTGAATTTCACAGTTTATATTTTAAGTAAATTTGAAGCAAATAAAAAAATTTAACGACCACAATGACCCCGACATGTGGAATAGCGAGTACTGGCAGGAACGTGACATCCTGAGCCCATCCAATGTAACAAATACGTGCAATTTTTGAAAATCCTTCGCAAGGATCCTGCCCTCTTGTGGCAAAATGCCACAGGCTCAAGTATTCATCTTCTCCGGTGTGCCACTCATCGTCGTCGAGAGCCAGGAAAATCCCTCTCAGCCCTCACGCTCGAGTGCTGTATGAGCTGTGGCGTATTGTGTGACATGAGAAGATTACTTAGAGGACGACGATGATGGCGACGACGACGACGACAACGACGTCGACGTCTGAATTGCATCTACGCGCCCCAAACCACTCCAACAAGCCAGTCAGCTTAGTTTGTATGTTTGATACCGACCGACCTTCCCGTAGCTGTGATTCCGCATACGGTAGGGGGAGTAAGTGAAATCATCATAGAATTCCAGCACGTTCGTGATTTTCAATTTTTTCGTCATTTGTTCCGACGGACCGTTTTTTTGTGTGCTGGCTGGCTTCAACGGCGACGTCGAAAGGGGTTCCATTGTTTTACCTCCGGGCTGCTGGTGTTCAGTGAACTTCTTGAAGCTTTGAAAATCCGACCAGCCTGCTTTGTCTTATGCAAGAAAGTATGCATGGGTGATTTTTTTTTGCTTACATGAGACAGGCTTTTACTCGGTATTTTTCATTCAGTATGGTTTTTTATACATTCTCATTACTACCTACCATCTCTTCTATAAAGCAGTGTCTTGTATGCACTTATTTGCCCTAAGTTTTCATCCTTCACTCTTTGTCCTTGAAGCCAACTGAAGTATTCGGACGTCGCCAAGTGTAGATTGTTCATCTCCAATGGGTAAAGGATTCTGCTTGAATCCCGGAAGAGTGCAGTGCTCCCAGATTTCTTGGGTAAATGATGACATCCAAAATATGAACAAAATTCAAACTATAAATCATAAATAGTAGTACAATACACATTAAACACTGGACACTAAACACTTAAAACTAAACATTAAACACTAACCTATTGGACAAGCCACTTTCCATTTCCCTGAAGTTTCGTTTACATCGTTCATCATCAAACGTTACGTTCATCATCAAAATCGGTTTAAAAATTAGAAACTTGCTTGCATGAACTTTTAAGGTGTTAGCGAGGCATTGTCGCGCACTTTGGAATTCTAGAATTATATCTTCCGTTATTTTTCCGATTTCAACTTCAAAGTTTACATTCATACTTTGAAATTTATGCATAATCGAGCAAAAATTTTTTTTTGACTTTCTCAGTAGGAAGGTATTGCAATTGCTCTGAAACCGACTTTTAATGGAGGTCCGGAGGGCCGAGTGACATGCACCATTCGATTCAGTTCGTCGAGTTCGGCAAATGTCTGTGCGTGTGTATGTATGTGTGTATGTATGTATGTGTGTGTGTATGTATGTATGTGCGTCTGTGTGTGTGACCAAAAATGTGACTCATTTTTCTCAGAGATGGCAGAAACGATTTTGACAAACTTAGTCTCAAATGAAAGGTACAACATTCCCATAGGCTGATGTTGAATTTCTAATGGATCCGACTTCCGGTTCCGGAATTACAGGGTGATGAGTAAAATTACGCAGAAAATGTCGATTTTAATTAATGTATGTATAAAGGTGATTTTTTTTCCAAAATGTAACCATAACTACTTCGGTTTGTAGTATTAGGTCACTAACAGCCATTCAAAGTTTCATTGACCACATTAGCCACCATCATCGGTTCCGGAAGCCACGGCGGAAGTATCTAAGTTCAAAATAACAGTCACATCGGTTTCTCAGAGATGGCTAGACCGATTCAACCAAACTTAGTCTGAAATGAAAGGTGTTATTCCCCTGTAAATGGCTATTACGGAGTTACGGGTTTTGGCGTGCGATCATAGAGCAAATTCTGATTCAAACCGATATTCCGATGGCAGCAAAAAAGGTAAAAATTTCGCTAAAATGTCTCTAAAACAACTTAAATTTGCAGTTCTAGGTCACCGACGGCCAACGGTTCCGAAAGTGCTCGGGAAAAGTGACCATCTTTCAAAATTATGGTTGGGCCGATTTTTACAAACTTAGTTCCAAATGATAGCTATAATATCCCCACATATGTCTATAAAATTTTGTACGAATCGCTTATATGGTTCCGGAAATATAGACTAAACCGTCCGGTCACATATGAAATTCCCCGGAACTCAAATTTTTTTCAATGGGACCCCAAGAAATTTTAGAAATCGAAATCGTATTTTTGATGCCAAACATTTTTAGAATGCACGGAACGTGGAGATTTTATGTTATCCCGAAATATTTTTTTATAAAGATCGACTTTTTGGGACTGCCGATTTCGCACCTTTTATCAATTTAATATTACCGTGGCTGTTTTTTCTTTTACAAATTTTTAGAACTCGAATAATGATTTCTTTTCTTGTATATAGTTGTCATGTCGTGTATAATAAAAATGTAATATATACATTTGAAAGCTTTTAATGAACATTAACAACGAAACAATTCTCGTGTTTATGATTAAGAAAGGCACAATTGCACCACTAGGTGGATTAAAACAGGTTTTTAAAATAAGCAAGCTCTTAAAAATCTATTTGGCACATCCAACTCTAAAGAAAAATAATAACTCGCTTGGAATTTACTAGTCTAAAATCTAAGATTTATTTGTTGTATAACAAATAAATACTTCATACGCCAAAATAAGGTAAACAAATTTTTTGGATTTTTGTATATTTTGTAGGGGCTGGTTGGCCGAGTTTTGCTTTCAGCATTTCTGTACTCATTCTGGTTAGACTTTTTGAAAACCGGTTTGTGTTGTCATGAAGATACAACCCTTGAGCACATATGTAATTTTTTTCATTAATGAAAAAAAAATCAGGGAAAAAGTTATTAGCAAACAAATACGGAAAGAAAAATCGGCCAACCAACCTCGTGGCTGGGGTAGGTTGGCCGAGTTGGTAAAATACCAAATTTTCCTCCTTAGGGTGAAATATAGCATAAGTTAAACACGTCAAATGTATTAGTGGAAAATTTTTAATTCAAAAAAACATCGTTTTTTCCTATAAATAAAATCCACTTTTTACTTTTTAGTCTTTTTAACCTCTTTGAACTTAGTTTTGGCAGCTTTAGTGAACTTTTCACCAGCTTTCGCTAATTTTTTCCTCCGCCAGCGTACGGTCACGTTTGATTTAATTTTTCTGCTCCTCCAATACAGCTTTTATTGGGGAATCGGTTAAAATTTGAGTCGATCGGCGTTTATGACCTTGCCATTTCTTCGAATCAGATCGTGCACTCGCCTTGGGAAGAGGTTTGACGTCTTCAGAGAGGCTTACATCTGCAGCAGATTTTATGCTAATGGACGAGTTTTGTTCGGGTTTGGGTCGATTTGTGACAAATCCTGCCAGAAACTCCTCAGGAGGAAAAATTTCAGGATTGAAGGGGTCCACGCCAACGACTCTGAAACCAGCTTGGCATTTAATTCATAAAATATCGGAATCAACTTTTTACAAACAATTTCCGACTTTTAATGATTCTAATCTCTTTTTGCTATTTGGTAAAAATTTTAAATTATTTTTATTACTTATTGTATATTTTTCCTTATAATCATCAATATTAGCATAATATAAAATTTTGCTTTGAAAAAGGTTGGCATTTCACAAATATCAAAGTGCACATTACTCTACACTAAATTTACAACTCGGCCAACCAGCCCCGCACAGAACTCGGCCAACCTACCCCAATGTATATTTTCGAGAACAATCACGATTTTCAGAAACAAATATCAGGTTATACTGGTAACCGTTATACCACATTGTTGGGTTTTGAATACCCTTTCCAGCAGTACCAAGTTATTGGAAATCGGATGTAAATTGATTCGCGTTACACATATTATTTTTCAGAAACAGAAATTTACTCACCAGTGCCGAAAAAAGAACAAACGTGCTCCTGTACAAACGACAGCACCAAAACACCTGAAATTACGTCGGTACATTGGTGACCTAATACACCACAAAAATCACTATAGATGTCGCTACTGCGCACAATAGCCTTTTCATAAAAGGCACTCGGCCAACCTGCCCCTTCGGCCAACCAGCCCCGGTCACCCCTACTCAAAAATCGAACTATATACTCGAAAGTATAACAAATCACTACTACTTCAAAATTTATTTTTTTTCGCTTATCCATATTGTAACCGTAAATTATCAACTCAATGTGTTCTATGGTGTAAAATATAACATTTTGTTAATAGCTAATAATGTATATAAATTAAAAATGATATAAACACATTTTACGTTATAAATCGTCGTACATGAATAGTCGCCCAAACAATGCGTCCAACTGTATCCTGTTTCTATGCAATATTAAATTTATTCTAGGAATAATAGAGTATCGGAATAGCCAAAGTTTGGCTGCACAAAAGTGCACAAAAAACAGAAATCTTTGATGAAAATAGATCAAATTTATATGAAAAATAGTTTTAGCAGCCAAAATGTTGATTTTGGCCTGCAAGTTTGGAGAACATTTTAAATTAATTAATTCAAGTTTTCAGCATGGAAAAGTCGAAAAACTGATTTTTAGGTCATAATTATGAAAAACAACAATTTTGCCTCAAAAATGAGGTCTGATGTCTGTGGTATGTTAGAAGAAGTTATTCAAAACATAATATTCTACAACTTTGTCGAAAACATCGACCTTCTAAAAATTATTTAGTCCAACCAAAAAATATTTTATTGAAAAAGTTGCAGAATAACATTGTAAACATATGCTACGAAGAAAGGCTGGCTCTAAAATGACACCTAAGGTCTCAAATAGATTTTGTCCCATCTTTTTGCCTTTCTCATATAGAAAGGTTATACAATCACTCTGAAAAACGTCAACCTAATCCCGGCCCGGAGGGCCGAGTGTCATATCCCATTCGACTCAGTTCGTCGAGATCGGAAAAAGTCTGTATGTGTGTGTATGTGTGTGTATGTATGTGCGTATGTGTCAAATAATGTCACTCATTTTTCTCAGAGATGGCTGGATCGATTTGTCCAAACTTAGTCTCAAATGAAAGGTGCAACCTTCCCATCGGCTGCTATTGAATTTTGGATCGAACGGAATACTGGTTCCGGAATTACGGGTTTCAGAGTGCGGCCACACAGAAATTTCTCATATAAACTATAGGAAAAATTAAAAATAGAATTTTTATTTTTGATGCTAAATGTGTTCAAGGTGCATGAAACGTCGAGATTTGATGCAAACTCGATAATAAATTTGACGACAATTCACTTTTTTGGATTTTGGCACATTTTTGCCTTTCTCATATAGAAAGGTTATGCAATCACTCTGAAAAACGTCAACCTAATTTTTTTCGACTCTCATAAGGTTTCTGGATTTTAACAGGGGCGTAGGTGATGGTTTACGGAGAGGGGTTACAACCCCCCTCTACTGTTCGCGCCCCTCCTTTAAAAATCTCCTTAAATCACCCCTCAGACCACCACCCCATCCAGCCCTCATACCCCTCCCTTTCATCCCCATCATCTTTAAACCACCACTATATCACGAAGCATACCAATTTAAGCTGGGGAGTCGTTCGTTCATGGGACTTTCGCCCTCCTCACATACCCACCCCCGCATGACCAAATGAGTTAGCAAGCAGATAACATTGATCTAATGCTGATTAGGCTAATGGAGTATGATATTTTTTTGTTTCAAGTGTTTCACCGTCGACACGTAGCTCATCAAGTTCGTGGCTGGCATGCCATTGTGTATAAGTGCAAAGTATACTAAGAATGTAATGGACATTTCCACAATTATGTTGAACATAAAAAGCCTCCGTGCCATAGAGAAATGAGAAAGGCACAATTGCACCGCTAGGTGGATTAAAACAGGTTTTTTTTAAAATAATTTTTATCATATATCCAATATCTCTTTCTAGTGATAATGACTGTATTAAATAAGACGATATTATTACAAACGTAGTTGAGCACAAAGACTACTTCAAGTTCAGCCTAAAATTAATAGAAAATAGTGGTGTTACTGTGCATTGCACCAACTTTCAAAAATACGTTTTTTAAACATTTTATTCCAAACTTGAATGAAAAAAAAGTTGTATTAAACGCCGAGATCCGGCAAAGTTTCTGAAGCAGAATTACAATATATGATTCCAGCTATCCAAAAAACATAAGAACTCTTCCGTACTTGTCCGATCTACAAATTCCAAGCGATTTGAAAATATTGAAATTTTTACTAATTTGAGGTACACCGAAATACTGTAGGGCCAAATACTATGTTTGGAAAAAAGTATCCCTATGAATACCTACACAGTCGTCCCTTCCCTTCTACCTTTTTCATTGATCATTTGTTAATACAACTAGAAAAACAAATGTATTCACAAAGATCTCCTCGAAATTACTAGTATTCGAAAGGATATAGAAAATTGGCCTTTGCACTGGTAGGTGAATATATACCAAATTGATCCAAAATCTAGCTATTGTCTATTTTTAGTTCATATTAAGGCATAATAACAGCAATAGCAGCAGAAAATAATTTTGGCCAGGATTTGACCCCAGTTACTCCTCTGTGCGCTGCCACTATAATCGAAACGACGCAAAAAAATTTTGATTGTGGGTGTATGGAAAAGGTCAAAAAACAAGATAAAGTAAATTTACCCTTTTCATAGGGTTCTAGAGTGCCATGAACCAAACCTTCTTAGCTTTATTGTGCATAGTTTAGACAGTGAAAAAAGTGCCTGTTCGTGCATTTTGGTTTGCACCTTTCTTTCTTATACATAGTTGAAGTTGGTGTAAAAAAATGTAAAAGTCTTCAATAACTTTTAAACAAATGAGTATTTTTACATGCAGTCTTCGGCAATATTATGTTGTTTTATTACCTTCACATTAGCCTAGAACATAGTTAGCACGAAAAGTCACAATGAAAAAAGTTATATTAAAAAAACTAGATTTAAGGGGGTTGCCATAGAAAACGCCTGATAAATCGACAACCTGTAGTCCTACAAGCTCAAGTTCTTCTTTAGCATTTCTAAAACTTTGTCGAAGACACTAACTTGTAGCAAGATAAAAAGTTAATTTTTTTAGTTCGATCATAGTAAGCCATGTCTACTTTCAATTGTTATCAGATTGTGGGGAATATTCATACGAACAATTCCTCCAAAGACACCCTGTGAATATATTCGATGGTTTGGCCTCTAGTGAGTTAAGTTCACTGTTTTGGCGTTTCCGACCACTGTGCATTGTTTCCCCCAGGGACTACCTCTCGGTATTACATCTGGGGGGATGGCTGTACTTGATATACTCACTCACTCACGCGTTCATACATCCTGTATGAGGCTTACTTGGATGCTCGCTCTGTCACACCCTGATTCACTCTCTAACACTCCACATGAGGCTTACTTTTGTGATCACCTCTATCACGCCATGCGAGGCTTACTTGTGTGCTCACCTCTAACATGTGAGGCTGACTTGGATACTCACCCGATCACGGTGCTGCCATCTGGCAGGTTTCAAAAGTACAGCACATTGAAAAATCGTGTGGGCCTAAAACGACCCATTATAGCGTTTGAGGGTTATTATAGTAAACAGATTTTATTTTTTTCTATTCTGTATTAGTGTTCTCTTTTTAATTTATTTTCTTATTCTAGGATATGGGTAATGCAAACCCTCCTTCCCGATCAGATTTTGTCTGGTAAAATAGAGCTGGCTTAATTTCAAAACTTTCTATTTGAATGAACTTATTTATTTAAATTTTAAATAACATTCAATTAGCTAGAGATCACTAAGTTGAGAAAGTTATGAAAATTTTAGAGCCATAGTATTCAAGTGAGAGCAAGAGTGAGAAATATACAGACCGGCAAACGTCATTAGAAACAAGCTTATAATCCTACGGACTAATCTTTTGTCTTCTACTGCCAGGAGTCAAGCTTAGGCAGTGTTACTACGAATCACTCAAGTCTACCAACATGTCTCACGGCAAAGACAAACTTGTTCCTCTTTACCATGAGAACCGACAAGGTCGGTCGGTCGGTTCTCATGGTAAAGAGAAACAAGTTTGTCTTTGCCGTGAGACATGTAGGTAGACTTGAGCGAGTCGTACTAATGCTGCCTTAGCCCGACTCCTGCCAGCGGAATACAAAAGATTAGTCCGTAAGATTTTAAGCCTGTTCTAATGACCCTGCCACTTCTAGTTTTCCAATCTGCATATTTCACATTCTTGCTTTCCCTTGAGTACTATGGCTCTAAATTTTCATAACTTTCCTAGCTCAGTAATATCTAGCTGATTGAATGTCGTTAAAAAGTAATAAAGAAAATGTGACTACATACTAGTCGAAATAAAAAGGAAAATATTTAAATATACTACCAAATGAAATAATGTTATAACAATGCGAAACAAAATTTAAAAAAAAATAGACCAGAACAAAAAAATAGTTTGAGGTCCCAGGAAATCCCTTGTGAAGAAATTGTTGAGAAAAAATTGAAACGGGACCAGTTTAAAACTAAAGTTTTTATGGAGAACTAGGGGTGCTCAAGAAGGAAGATATCAATGAAAATGGTCTTCTTAAATTTTCGCATAAAGTCTTATATAAAATGCTTATTACATAGAAAAAGTAATCTATGGAAGTTTTTATCTCAACCGGACATCTTTAAGGGGGTGCGGCGTTTGAAATTTGATTTCATAATATAAGAAAAAATCCATGAAATGTTGAAAATCGATTTTTTTGTCGAAATATGACTAAAATAGCATGAAACTTTAGCATCCAATGTCAAAACAAACGAAAACCGCTAAAAAAAATTTAATTTTTTTTTAGTTCCAAGGACTTGGAAATTTTTGAAAAAATGATTCGAAAATCGAAAAGTTGATTGTAATGCCTTATGATTGCAAAAAAATTCCAACGAACTGGGTTTGGGAGCAGAACATATTTAGGGATTTAGGGTTCCAACTAAATCATCGTGAAGGCATTTTTGGAAAAATTGGAACGGGACTCATAGTTTAAAACCAAAGTTTTGTGCAATTTTTAAAAATAGCATCTATAAGGTGAAAATGGACAAAATTCGATAAAAAATGTCCATTTTCACCTAAACGATGCTATTTTTAAAAATTTCACAAAACTTTGGTTTTAAACTGTGAAGTTCCGTTCCAATTTTTTCACAAATTTCTTTATGATGATTTAGTTGGAATCCCTGCCATCTTTTTATTTGTTCTGTTCCCAAACCCAGTTCGTTGGAAAAATTCGATCAAAATCGGCTAATTTTCACCTAAAAGATGTCATTTTTAAAAATTTGACAAAATTTTGGTTTTAAACTGTGAAGTCCCGTTTCAATTTTTTTTAAATGTCTTCGCTTGCATAGATTAAATTTTCGATGTAATAAGCATTTTATGTAAAAATTTAAGATGACAATTTTCATTGATATCTTCCCTCTTGCACATCCCTAGTTCTCCATACTAACTTTGGTTTTAAACTGTGAAGCGCCGCTCCAATATTTTTCAAAAATTTCTTCACCAGTGGTTTCCTGGGTCCCCAAATTTTCGCCATTTTTTTTCGTTCCGCTCCCCGATCGTGTGTTGAACAGTGTAATCAACATAGTTGAGTATAGTCCTACGCCAAAAATGTGTACAACCCTGTTCTCTCCACGATCGCAAATCAAAAAGGGACAAACATGCGATGCTGGGCAGTATAGGGCTATCCTTTGTAGTTTTTCCAAAATAATGCTAATTCGTTATACATTCGTAAAGTTATCTACCACTAGGATGGTCGCTACTTGTTTTGGTTTTTTACTATATTAAACATAGTATTTTAATTTATCGAACACTAAAATAATCTGGCAGCGATGTAACCGTATCTAATTCAAAGCACGTAGACAGAGCTGGAGTAGGCTGATATATCCCACACCCCTCGCCAACCTTCCCCCACCCATATTATAGACAAGTCTCGCTTGACAGAAGACTTCGTGTTCATGACTTTGATTTCCATCAGCACACCGGATTCACATTTTCTTCTAGCTTTTCATCTTTCAAGTGCGGGTGCTTTTTCATACTTGATGTGGAATCCATTTCTTTTTTTTCGTGTATGTACCGTTGTACATCCTATCCTTCTTGTAGGAGGTATATTTCTTGTTGTTCCATTTCGTTGCTTCCCCTCTGTTTTGCTGTCGTGCATGTAATTTTCAAAAGTGCTTCAAGGATGGCTTCGTTGGGTGACGGTTAAAAATAAAAGCGAAAGGCTTTTCCTCGGCGCCATCATCCTGCTCCTGGGTGGACTTTGAGTGGGTGGTGGTGGAGTATCACATTGAAACAGGACGTGCGAAAAAACCATTGAAGAAAGCAAAAAAAAATAAATATAGAGGTTTGGAAGAAAAGGGGTTTCCTGTCGGTACGATTGAAGAAGTGCATCTAGGATGGGTGGGACTTTCTGTCGTGAAAAGTTCGCTTTTTCCGTAGTGGCTGCCTGATGGTAATCCATGATGATGGGATGCTTGTATGATGATTTCAATGCCAAGTAATTTGCAGCCTCAATACAATGTAAACATACAAAATTGCTCTTGCTTCCACTTGAAAAACTGCCCGGCGCTCGAATGTCCTGTTTGAGGCTGTGAAAGAGTCTGCATGCTTTATGCTCTCGTCTGTAGGTATCCGTTTTTTTTCCACGTCCTGCAACCGGAAGGCTATGGAACGGTTTTTTTCACTCGAACTTTATGTTTGCTTGTTTGAAAAAGTGTTTTGTGTGCAGACGTTGTTTGTTTCGCTTCGAGTACTCTATTCTACGGACCCGCCCAGCCTTTGCACCATACGGCTTTGTTTCACAGCTGAAGCTGAAGAGGCACAGGCAAATCCTCCGAAATCCATCTACTAATTACTCTTCCCCTTTGGGCTCGGTGCTTTTTAACTCTCGACTAAAAAGGACCCCCCCCCCCAGGCACGTAGCCAGAGGGGGGGCTAGGGGGCTAAAGCCCCCCCCGAAACTTTTCAAAAATAAATTTAAGAAGCAACATGTTTTTCGGTAACTCGTAAAAAAATTGTATCTTGTTTGGTTTCAACAAATTAATGGGAGAATGGTGAGGAAGATTGCTATTTCGAGCCACCGAAGACATCGGTCACGATATCTACTCAGTATGCCGAGTCTGATAACACACTTCCTTTCATATTGTGTGACTCGTCGGAAGAACAAAAGAAACTGTTACTTTAATTCTTGCTGGGGTGATCCGTCGGATGATTGAATCGTAGAAGCAAGAAGTGGTGCTCCAGCCAAACGTGGAGGCTATTGACTTCTGGAATTTTTGCATAACCGAATTTCATGATGGGGAATATTTGCTGAAGGTGAAAATAGAGGTTATGCTTACGAACATCGCCTTTAACGAGTTCTACCTTGTCAGGCATTCAGTACTTATGTTACTCAACAAATTAGCCTAGGCGAAACCAGTCATTTTGCAACTTGTAATACGTGGTTGATTCTCATATATATGGATGATGAGAAAATCAATGTTCGTCTACAAGATCTGATACTTCTTACTTGAACCGCGGGCGAACGACCAGGAGGTTAAAGCCCCAATAAACAAACTTAACTTCTTTGAACCGTGGCTATTAAAAGATTCCTGTCACATTTGGAAAAAATGTAATTTATTATAAAGGACTCATCTAGGAATTAGACGGGTAGGGTCAGCTAGGATTTCGTCCTAGCTGACCCTGCACGCACAAAACGCAATGCGATAATATCATCATACACGTTACATCTTTGCACATCCATAGTCTCCAATACGATTACCTGAAAAACAAACAATTGCCAAATTTGTGGCTGCTGTTCATATAATATTGACGGCAAAAACTGCGTCTAGTACCTCAAAATTAACAGTCAGCATCATCATTGAGGAAGTCGACACTGGTGGCCCGTAAGGGGACAAAACAAAAATGAAATCAGATATTCGCGAACTGCCATGTCCATAGCAGTTACCACGATAATAATACGGAAGTGTACAAGATTGATATGAACGACCACCAAGACGCGGTTGGTTATGAAAAATATTTCTCAATCAGTAAACAGGTCAATCGCACGAGATCTGTTGGACAACCATTAGCGTTTTATCATTTTCATTGTTTACATCGTGGAAATATATTAAAGACTCAAGGCTTCATTTAGCTAATGCATTGAACCGACTCAAGTAAACGAATTGTATAATAAAAAATTAGAAGTTTCATAGAAAACTGAGTACAAAAACTGTCCCAAAATTAACATTTATCGCTAGTAATGGTATCTAACAAAACTCATTTTATGCTAGATATTGGCCTGAATAAAGAAAGTTAGTTAAATCATACGCAAATTGAATTTCTGTAATAGATTAGAGCAATGTGCGCTTAATATAAACGTCAAGCATCTTCCAAACTGTTTTCTTACATTCTTTAGCTAAAAATAATTGACACGTATTTTTTGGTTTGGCTAAATATTATATTTTTTTCAAGTTATTCGCTTTTGAACTTTTGAAGTCTATAAAATTGAACATTTTTCAATCACTGATAACTCGGAAACGACTCGATATATGGAAAAAAATATTAAATAAAAAAGTTGCGTTTTCAAATAAGCTTACCAAAAAAATCACAATTTTTTTGTTATATAACTTATGAAATTTGCAACAAATTGAATTTTTTTAAGGCTGGACCAAATTTTTTATTTATTATTTTATTTAAGTATTAAAATCGTGTTAAAAAGATTGTGTAAAAATTTGGCAGTGGAATTCTTTGCGAGATATTACAATTATAAACATAAAACATGGCAATTTTACACTAAACGCCCAGCGAAAGGCCTGTTATAACTGAAATGTCTCGTAACACTTCGAGTTCGATTCTGAATTTTTCACATAATCTTCTTAATATAGATATGTAATCAAAATAAATTTGATTTCGGGGGACTTTAGAAAATATTTGCTTTTGACATGAGAATACCCCCAAAAAAGTCTTAAATTTGCAGAATGCGAGTCATTCCACGATTTACAACTATAATTTTAGTTCCCTTCAATTTTTTTGCACTCTTTAGCTGAAAATTATAGACACGATTTTTTTACTTTGGCTGAATTTGACTTTTTTTTTTCAAGTTATGAGTTTTTGAACTTTATAAAGTACTAGCTAATACCCATCGCACGTTGATGCGACTTTCAACGAAATAGGAGGAAACCATAATTTGTTCCGAAGCGCCTTCTTGTAGGCAGATAATCCCCACCAATAGCACACAAACACGCTCCATAACAAATTCCTACTATGCATAAATTTTTACGGCAATTGGTTAAGCCGTTTGGGAGTCCATAAATCACATACATACAAATATCGACTTTTAATAATATAGTGATTTTTTAAAGTTTTATAAATTTAATAGAATTGGACATTTTTCATTGCCTCATAACTGAGAAACTATTAGATTTCTGGAAAAAAGCATTAAATAATAAAAGCTGCGTTTTCAGAAGATCTCGGCGGATTTTTTTTTGTAATATTTGTTTTTGTTAAATAATTTATGTATTATGCAAATATTAGTAACAAATTTTTTTCAGGGTGGAGCCAAAAAAATCTTTTTAGCTTTTTCAAATAATTTATAATTATATCGAGAAGATTGTGTACAAATTTCAGAAAGAAATTCGAAGTATTTTACGAGATATTTCAATTACAATAGGCCTATCACTAGGCGTTTGGTGTAAAATTGCCTTGTTTTAAGTTTATAATTGTAATATCTCGCAAAGTATTTTGATATCCACTCCCAAATTTTTGCACAATTATTTTAACATGATTTTTAATATTTAAAGAAAATAATAAGTAAAAAATTGGTCCAACTTTAAAAAATTCAATTTGTTTCAAACAATTGCAAATTTCATAAGTTATATAACAAAAAGAAATTGCTATTTTTTCAGTAAGCTCACAACTTTTTCATTTAATATTTTTTTCCATATATCGAATCGTTTCCGAGTTATAAGTGATTGAAAAATGTTCAATGTTATAAACTTCAAAAGTTCAAAAACTAATAACTTGAAAAAAAATCATATTTAGCCAAAATAAAAAATACGTGTCAATTACTTTAACTAATGAATGCAAGAAAAAAAAATGGAAGGAATTCAAATTTTGATTGTAAATCAGACGTGGAATGACCCATATATTTTGATCCTATTGATCACCAAAGATCCTCCTTCCTAACTGGGGTATGCCAAAAAATTATGTTAGCATGATGCATTAGAACTGGTAATAGTTACAGGACGCCAGATCAAGAAAATAGAAGTTGAACCATCTACAATTCGTTTGCTAAATCAGAAGATTTTGTGCAAATTTCGACATTCTCTTCGATCGAACATTTTATGGATATTTTTCTACTCATTTCGATTTAGCGTCATCTACACCTTTTAAACGTGTAGCTTAGAACACCTTGCGTTTTCCAGCACTGTCAAGGATTGTCATATTCGGTTAGCGCATAAATACTGAGAACTCTAGAATATCCATTGTTGCAACGAGAGTAAATTGTAACTTGTAAATAAAAATAAATAATAAAAATCAAATTAAACATCAATAATTCGTTGATGTACTATAGCCTTTCTTGTGACAAAGAACATGGATTGTCTTAGATTTGGCTTTGTTTTCATTAAGAACTTTTCAAAATTTCGTTTAGTTTCTAGTGACAATATGAAGTAATTAGAACTAAAAGCTTTATGCAGGAGCGGGTAAAGCGTAGTTGGTAAATTGATTACCTTTTACGCAGCTCATCACGGTTCGTTCATCAATCCCGCACATGTAGGGTTAGAAATTTTTCTAAAGAAATTTTCTAACCCAAAAAGAGGCGAATAACCATAAGGTTAAAACCTGTATAATCGAAATAAAAAAGCTTTATACAATAATTTTTTAAGCCCCTCCCGAAATAAACTCCTGGCTACGGGCCTGCCCCCCCCCCCTCCACCCCGTTTAATGAAACTGCACACTTGGGGCGTGTGGAGGTGTTTACAAGGTTGCTGAAAAGAATCTTGCATAGACTCTATTTGCCAGAGTGGAAACTTGGGCGCCCACTTCAAATGTTGGTATGCTTAAGGACTTATTATAATGTTGCATAAAAGTTTTCCATTAAACAGTCTCGCTTCCAGGGAACTCATTCACTGGCAATCATTTAGGCGATGTCTCGTTCACGTAAATGTTGAATGTAAAATTTTCAATGCTAAGCAGAACCTTCAGTAAACATGCTTTATTGTTTTGTTTATTCATTGAACATCCAGAAAATTCTTCACAACTTCCAACCGTGAAATAGGCTTTCACAATTTTCCTTTCAAACATATGTCATTGATAAGTAGTCCTTTTTCTATTACTAGTCATAGACCTATGCTTTTAATGCGACTAGGCGCACATCATCGTCACTTGTACGTCGTTGGCGAAGGTACTCTTACCACTGGATTCCGCCACCATAACCGAAAGCGCGATCGTACCTACGGCACCGCGGATGATATCAGCCCGTATACCCCCTTTGCTCCTTGTTTGCGCTGATTCGACCTTCACGTAATCTATGGCGGTATTTGCGGGCTGCAATAGATGGAAATTAGATTTTTGAACATGATACGGAAACCGATCCTTTTGGCTCTTACATTGTTGAAGTTGAACGTAACCGGACTTTTCTGACCGCGGAAGATCTTCTTGAGAAAGCACGTCTTGTCCGCCGCCACGAAGGTCCCAAACTCCAACAGCAGCGGTTCGGCTCGAACGGAGTAGCAATCCACTCGTGAGAATGAAATTGCTGCCAGCAAAAATGCAACACCAAAAACGCAATAATTAGCCATTATCGTCGGGGTATCTTATTTTCGGTTGGTCCTCTCTCGCACAGTGGTTGCCAAGGCACGCAATCGATGCTTTTTTATATAGGTCGCCAGCAAAACGGCAGGCAGAGCTCAATGAATTACCTTCTTTTTTCAATTTACTCAAAATAAGCTGCCGCTTTGCATATCGATTACGTTCTTTGGCGAAACAGAGTGAGCCTTCATTTAATTTGAAGAAATTATAGCAGAGCCGAAGACTCCAACCCTGTCCCGCTGAGAACTCTCGTACTCTAAATTATCAAGATTGCGTGAAGCAACAATTTTATCATTAAATTTACAGTTACACGAGATTTCATATCATCAGCAGAAACCGGTCCTCCGTCCGAAATACGCCGAAGGCATGGTGAAATCCAGTTCCCAAGTAAGGACTGGACCTACTGCGCATTGACCTGAAAATTTGATCGGGAAACAACAAAAAAAAACAAAACCGGGAGGCACTCCGTTCCGTTCGAAATTCCCAAAATCGCATTGCTTGCAATCAGCCAAAGAGGATAATTGGGATGCACAGCATCAGCATGACAGGCCACATCAGAATGCGAAATGACACAACAGGTTTCGGGGCAAACTTCTTCTTGGAAGCGACAACGACATGACCTCATTTCGCTTAGGGTGAGAATATTTTGCCAGCGAAAGGTGTCGTTATCATCGATTCGCTTTGGTGATAAATTGACTTTGGAAATTTTGGGAAGTTGCCGGTGGGGGCAAAGTAACTTTAACCACTTTTCCCAGGGATGCCGGGTCCGTCCGAGTTGCTCATTCCAGAAGGGGCTCTTCTAATATAATTGTGTCCGTTTCCTTCAGGGTTTGCGGAATAATAAAAAATGAACAATGATGAAAGACACTAATTATGGTCACCAATAATCTAGACGCGAGTTTCTAAGAAAAATGCTCATAATTCGAATGATACGGTGTGTTTTTTTCTTGGGTAACAATCTCTCAAGGGTTTGTGGGGTTGTCATAATTGGGGAAACAATTGTTTTCTGCACCATCAAATCTCATCCGTTGCAGAATGATTAAACTATTGTTCTTATTAACTTGTTCACCTTAAAGTACCTCTAACCCGAAAAATATGGGAAATTTGACTACCAATTAAAGCCGAAGACTACATCAGGGAAGGACCACATTGGAATTTGTGTTTCAGCAAAAAAATCTTTCTACTATCTATATGAAATTTCCAAAAAATAAAATTTTCATGAAAATGCCAGAAAAATCTGTGACCAAAAATTATCAGATAAATCTTTGACACTACGGAAAAATCTGTGAACGTGGCAATCTTGGACTACACATCAGGAAGATTGGCATCTCTTTTCTTCCACCAAACAAATGAGAAACGACAGAAGCTTGCGCGCCTCTCTATTCCAGGACATTCGAAAACTCAATGGAAAAATAGAAATGCGTTCGTTGTTCTCCATGGAAAGTATCACCTTTACCCGGAAGAGGTGTTGTTGTTACCGTCTCCAGATTCTGGACAGATTTGCCAGTCTTCTTGGTAAGTAGTCTTCGATGAAGCCTTCATATTTGTGTTTCTCGAAAAGTGAAGAAATTTTCCTAAACAATAATTAACAAAATTCACCACATGCCTCTTAGAATAAAATTTGTTCTGTGACACAATATCTATCTCTTTCTGTTTCGCTTCAATTTAAGAGGAATTTGTGCTTTTTATATTTTATTCGTTATTTATCGGTAACTGGAAAATGATATTTTTTTTTTCGAAAATTCATAATGGCGGATCTCGTCGGCTTTTGCGCGCGAAGCATCGTCCAACTTTGTCAAGTGCAGGGCCTCTCGTAGTTAACTGAAATGAGAAATGGATATAATTTATTAAATTATTATGACTTATAAACGAATTTCACGCCAACTCGAACAAATGTTGGCAGCTCCCTCTCAGATTTTAATGAAACTTTCTGTACATGAGCATATTGTCACAAAAAGCCACTTTGCATACTTTGTTTTTCCAAAATGATCTGTCTGTCTTTTGAAAAGGGTCAAACTTTTTTTACCAATTTTCTTTAAATGACTATATTCTAAAAATAACAAGTCCTACAACAAATATTGTAGGAGTGATTTTCACAAAATTAGTAAAGGTTTTGAAAAAAATATTAAAAAAAATCTTCATCGACTGCTACACTGAAAAAAATCAATTTTTAAAATTAAAAGTCGATTTACAAAAAAACCCATCTTTGATTTCGATGAAATTTTGTTCCAAGATAGGTAATTATGTTCCCTACCTACCGTTCAAGTTGGGCACTTTCAAGGAAAAAAAGTTTGTCGAAAAAAACTTTTCCTTGTCCCAACTGATTTTTTTTTTCAGTGTATTTTTTATCGAAAATTAAACCAATGAAAGTCATAATCATCTCAGAATACGATTTCCCAACTGCTAGTTACCTGATACATGCAAAAAGGATCAGTAACGAATTTGGTATAGCATCTCGGACTGGCCTCGAACGAGGCTGAAGGGATTCGTTTAACGAAGATCTGGTTTTAGAACACTTAGCGCACGATCAGACAACATGTTTAATGTCGCGATAACCGCCACCACAGATCGCTCTCCACGACCCCAATACGGCGGAGAAAGGCATTCTACGTATAACGATTGTACATGACCCGAGATATCATCCGAATGAATTCATGACCCTCGTCCATTCTCTTGGACCAAGGTTTGTTGATATGTTTGGGACTCCTGAACTTCCATCGTTCTACGAAATTTGCCAATTTTCGAGCGTTCTCTGAGAAGAAATATTTAAAAACTCGTTGAAGCTACGCAATCTATCTATCTGTCTATCTGTCTATATCTGTCTATATATATAAAAGTCAATGTTTGTATGTATATGATTTATGGACTCCCAAACGGCTTAACCGATTACCGTCAAAATTCATACACAGTAGGCATTTGTTCTGGAGCATGTTTGTGTACTATTGGTTTGGGATTATCTGCTCGCCAGATGGCGCTTCGGAACAAATTGTGTTTTCCTCCTATTTCATTGAAAGTCGCAGCAACGCGTGATGGGTATTAGCTAGTCTATCATAAATATCACTTTCTAATGCCTAAATGTCCATCTTCTCATTATCATTCTATTCTAAGTGTCCGCCTTCTCATTACCCGGAATGGCGTACTGCGAAAGAACTCAAACTAAGGTAATCTGCTATGATTTTTCAGATAAAGTACTCAACAACTCCCATGTTTTCTCCAGGAAATACAAAGAGTGCTTTCCATGCTCCATCAAACAGTGAGCCTCCTGTAACTGTAAAGATGTGGACATGGTCGTTGATAGATATTTTTTTACATTTTAAAGACATTCAATTAGCTAGAGATTACTGACTAGGGAAAGTTATGAAAATTAGAGCCATAGTACTCAAGTGAGAGCAGGGATGTGAAGTAAACAGATCAGAAAACTAGAAGTGGCAGGGTCATTAGAACGGGCTTAATATCGTACGGGCTTAATCTTTATCTTCTGTTAATGAGGGTCGAGCTTAGGCAGCATAACTACGAATCACCCGAGTTCACTAGCATGTGTCCTGGTATAGATAGACGTGTCCATCTTTACCGTGATAACCTGTCGGTCGGAGTACTATGGCTCTAATTTTCATAACTTTCCCTATCCAGTAATCTCTAGTTAATTGAATGTCGTTAAAATGTAAAAAACCTATTTTAATCCACCTAGCGGTGCAATTGTGCCTTTCTCAATCATGAATCACGAGAATGTGTGCGTTGTTTATATTCATTAAAAACTTTTAAATGCATATATTACATTTTATTATTATACATCACATGACAACTATATACAGGAAAATAAATCATTATTCGAGTTCTAAAATTTTGAAAAAGAAAAAACAGCCATGGTAATATTGAACTGAAAAAAAGGTGCGAAATCGGCAAAGTCCCAAAAAGTCGATCTTTATAAAAAAAAAATTTCGAGATAACATAAAATCTCGACGTTTCATGCATTTTTAAGATGTTTGGCATCAAAAATACGAATTCGATTTCAGAAATTTCATGGGGTCCCCCCTTTGAAAAAAAAATTGAGTTCCGGCTTATATGGGAATTTCATATGTGACCGGACGATTTAGTCTATATTTCCGGACCCATATAAGCGATCCTTACGAAATTTTATAGACATCTGTGGGGATATTATAGCTATCATTTGGGACTAAGTTTGTGAAAATCGGCCAAACCATTTCCGGGAAACTGATGTGAGTTCGTAAATTTTGAAAGGTGGCCGCTTTTCCCGGGCACTTCCGGAACCATCTATGGTGGTCAATGTAGTCAACGAAAGTTTGGTTGGCCGTCGGTGACCGAGAACAGCAAATTTAAGTTGTTTGAGAGACATTTTAGCGAAATTTTTACCTTTTTTGCTTTCATCGGAGTATCGGTTTGAATCACAATTTGCTATGTGATCGCACGCCCAGGCCTGTAACTCCGGAACCGGAAGTCGGATCGGGATGAAATTAAATAGCCATTTACGGGGACGCAATACAATACATTTCATTTGAGGCCAAGTTTAGTCGAATTGGTCTAGCCATCTCCGAGAAACCGATGTGAATGTTATTCTGAATTTAGATACTTCCGCCGGGGCTTCCGGAACTGAGGATGGTGGCCAATGTGGCCAAATAGACTTTGAATGGATGTTAGTGACCTAATACTACAAATCGAAGCAGTTGTGGTCATATTTTGGAAAAAATTTCACCTTTATACATTCATTGCAGAATTTATTAAAATCGACATTTTCTGCGTGTTCGTACTTATCACCCTGTAATTCCGGAACAGGAAGTTGGATCCATTAGAAATTCAATAGCAGCCTATGGGAACGTTGCACCTTTCATTTGAGACTAAGTTTGTCAAAATCGGTTCAGCCATCTCTGAGAAAAATGAGTGACATTTTTGGTCACATACACACACACATACACACACATACATACATACATACATACATACATACATACATACATACATACATACATACATACACACATACACACATACATACACACAGATATTTTGCGATCTCGGCGAACTGAGTCGAATGTTATATCCGGGCCTCGGTTAGAAAGTCGGTTTTTGGAGCAATTGCGTAACCTTTCTATATGAGAAAGGCAAAAGAATAGTATTTAATTAGCTTAATCAGCATGAGTTCAATGTTATCTTCATGTGATTATATTTTGAAATGTTGGTGGAATGGGTTTAAAAGTGGAGGGAATGGGGGGTTAGTAGAGTGGGAGTGGAGGATGCGTCAGAAATCCTTCATCTTATTTTGGTATACGGGGTGGATGAAGGAAATGCGGGCGTGAGGGTGGTCCAAGGGGACGGTAGTGATGAAGGAGGGAGATGTAAGGGCAAGGCGGGGGGGGGGGGGCGGAGGGGCTCTGATGCAATACTCAGCTGCATATTTTGCCTTCCATTTGAGACTTGGTTTGAGAAAATCGGTTCAGTCATCACCGAAGAACCAATGTGACTTTATTTGTGGAATATGCCCGGAATTCCGGACTTCCGGAATCGTCGATAGTGGACAATATATTCAAAGAATGTTTGATTGGCAATCAGTGATCTAGATCTGCGATTAGAAGTAATTTGGTGACCATTTCAATAGTTTTTAGCCTCTGAGGTATTACGATTGTACCGATTTATATGGGAAATTCCAGTGTATCCTTACTAACACCCCTGTAACTCCGGAAGCAAGAGTCAGAACAGAATGAAATTCAGCAGCAGTCAATGGTATTACTGTATCTTTCATTTGAAATCAAGTTTGTAAAAATCGGTAGAGAATTCGTTGGGGAATGGGTGTGATATTAGCTTAGGAACTTGGCGGGTTCCCCGGGGGCGTCATGAACTGTCATAGGTGGCCAATGTGGTCAAAGCTGCTTTGATTGATCATTAGTGATCCAGACCCGCAAACTAGAGTAATGTTACATCAATTTTAATATGTTTTACATCATTTGAACATCATGGTGGTACCAGTTTGTATAGGAATTTGCTGGGTTACCGCACTCTTCAACCCGTAACTCCGGAACCGGAAGTCGGATCAACTAAAAATTCAATAGCAGCTTATGGGAGCGTTATACTTTTCATATGAAACTAAGTTTGCGAAAATCGGTTCAGCCATCTCTGAGAAAATTGTGTGAGTTTAAATGACACACACACACATACACACACATACATACACACACACACAGACATTTGCCGATCTCGACGAACTGAATCGAATGGTGTATGGCACTCGGCCCTCCGGGCCTCCGTTAAAAAGTCGATTTTTACAGTGATTGCATAGCCTTTCTTTATATGAGAAAGGCAAAAAGAAAATGTGACTAACATAGTCGAAATTAAAAAGGAAAAAAGTTGATAGGTAAATATAAAACTATCAGTTTTGTGGGAAGAATGTTGGCAGCACAGCCTCTTTTATGGTAGCACTCACCACTACTATCATAATAATTAGCATAAACGCGATGCACAGCTGTCATCATATGACGAACGTTCCGTGTAATTCCAATCACAGGATGAATCAAATATACAATGTAGGCCCCAGCCTCTAGACGAAACATTGTTTCTCTGTCCCTTAATCCGTCAACGGAACGGTGCCAATATTCGCGTTTTTCAGCTTTCATCAAGTTTTTGCATTTGTAGCGGGCGATCCGACGTTCAAAAGTCCCTTTCGCGCACAATTTTAAGGGGCCATGCATAAACGACGTAGCATTTTGGGGGGTATACTAAATTTGTAACGAAGTGTTACGAGAGGGAGGGTAGGGTCAGAAGTTGCGCGACGTAACCTTAAGATTTTTTTACGGGAATTAAAACCCATTGATTAGAAAAATCAATTTGATATTTCTCCATTCCCAAGAGAAATAAATTTAAATTCACACAAGTTACTTTTCATGAAATTTTTAATGTGGTAAGTTTGCGTGTATGCGGATTTAACTTGCTACATTAGTTAGCTAATCTTGCTAACTAGTAGACTTAGTTTGTTAGCTGGATTAAGTTTTCGCTTCGGGTTCAACCAAACAAAATTTAGTAATTTTGTTGAATGTATGCTTCTTAAAATCATGGGCAGCTGCAGCATCGTGAACTGAGAGATCTTTTGTTCATGTTCCATGACATATATACTCAAAACAAAATTATTAACGCGATATTTGTCATGAAATGGGCTTATTTTTTTCGCAATTTGCTATTAAAATGAAAATGTAGATAAAAACCGTCAAACATTTTGTAAATACATGTATTTAAAGAATTGTAAAACATATTTAATTTTTTTTTCATCCCCCTGGTCGCGTTGGGAAGGTGGGGGGAGGATTGTCAGAAATGCTACGTTATTTACAAGGCGGGGTTAGAGTTTTGTGACAAAATGCTATGAGGGGGGAGAGAGGGGTCGAAAAGCGCCGAAAAAAGCTACGTCATTTGTGTACGGCCCCTAAGCAGTCTGTGTCCACCACGAAGTAGGAGACTGTTCACGGTTGTTCGCGTCGGGTATTCGTTTCGTCTAACCTTTAATTGTAGCGCAAATGCATTGTGCAAAACCTGGGGGAAATTGTAGGGACTGAAATATAGGGACACTTGGGGTTTTTTATGTCCCATGTGTAAATTCCTGCCAGTTTCTAAGATTACCGAGACCAGGAACCACTTACTTCGGTTTTGTAACAGCACCCTTCAGGCCATTACGAGGAAGTTTAGGAGATTGATTTTCCTCTTTCGGAAATTTAAAGGCACATTAGAAGATGTTCCCACAATGGGATGATCAGACTCTCGCTCTTTAGTGTACAAGGAAACGTAGAAATTAGTCGTTGTCGGTAGCATAGTGCTCTTTTGCATTTCTTATCGGAGCGTTCCTTAAAAGAATATTTCATTTCATCCCCACATAATTTATATGTGAGATATGTCGAAAGATCATGCGGAGTCTCTCCACAGTAGGAAAACTATTCATGATTCTCTCCGCATTTTCCACAGCGTGTCTTGTTTCTACAATAAGTCGCTGTAGGCCCAATTATTTGCAACGACGGTAGTTCATGCCTCGCGGCACGAAAACGCGACCAGGTAGACTAGCCGCGTCCAAAAGATCGAAGGTTGAAAGAGCACATTCGGCGAAAGATTCAAAATAAGGCTGATGCAAAATAAGTTGTTTTCATATACCCCTTGATTTTTCCTGAACGCAATTGCTTGCGAACTAGAATTTTTACTGGCCGAAGCAAAGGGTTCTTGAAGGAGTGAGCCCCATACAACGCAATTAAGACCCATGTTGGAGACTACACCATCAATCTCTACTTCCCGGGCGGGTACATAGACAAGATACTTCTTCGTACACGGCCAAGTCGGATTCAGTTAAATCTCGCATATGTCGATGGTGTTGAATGGTTTATCTTCGGTGTTAAATGGCTACCTTCCTAGTAGGTAGGGAACATAATTACCTATCTTGGAACAAAATTTCATCCAAATCAAAGATGGGGTTTTTTGTAAATCGACTTTAAATTTTTAAAATCCATTTTTTCGATGAAGGATTTTTTTCAATATTTTTACTCAAAAATTTGACTAATTTTGTGAAAATAAGTCCTACAACATTTTTTTGTAGGATTTGTCATTTTTATACTGTAGCCTTTTGAAGAAAATTGGTAAAAAAAGTTTGACCCTTTTCAAAAGACAGATCATTTTTGGAAAAAACAAAGTATGCAAAGTGGCTTTTTGAGACAAAGTCTTCATGTACAGAAAGTTTCATCAAAATCTGAGAGGGTGCTGCCAATTTTGAATACGATTTAGCGCGAAATTCGTCTAAACCTAATTCAAAAAAAATTGATGAAAAAAAATAAATTTTATAGACATTAAAGAAAAAAGAGAAATTTGTCTCTCTTTGCCTTTCTCATATAAAGAAAGGTTATGCAATCACTGCCGTGTGTGATATACCATGCGATTCAGTTCGTCGAGATAGTAAAATGTCGGTGTGTGTGTATGTCATTTAAACTCATACAATTTTCTCAGAGATCGCTGAAGCGATTTTCACAAACTTAGTATAACGCTTCTATAAGCTGATATTGAATTTTTAGTTGATCCGACTGCCGGTTCTGGAGTTATGACAAACAAATGACAAAAGACAAACCTCTCATTCTGCCAGATTTTTAAATTACAGAAGTGTTTGCACACACATTTTGGAAATTAGGGGCATATTTTCACAAATTTAACAAAAATCGATTGATAGTTTCGATGACTTTTAGGTCACTGTTAAGTGACAGATTTTGCCAGATATTTTTAGTTGATCTTCCAGCTACTCGTTGAAAAATAGTGGCAACCCTGCCTCGTAGTAACTGCTACGGTTTGTGTCAGCTCAAACTCTTCGGTTGGAATACATCAGCACAAATCGCAGAAAAAGCAGAACGCTCTTTTTTCGGAGCTCAATACGCGGATTGCAAGTGTGCGCGTGCGAAGGGGTGGTTGAGTGCGAGAGACCCCGCTCTCTTGCTCTTTAAATTATGCGTGGCGGGCTCATATAAATTCATCATTTGGTTAAGGTTGGACAGAGAATGCGCAAAAATCGCAAACGAAAAAAGCAGTTTTTTTCCACACCGTGTGTTAGATCTTCGTACAAATCAATCAACAGTATCAACATTCTACATAAGCTTATTGATTTAATTGGTAGTTTACTTTTTACAGATTCTATCATTCATATTAAATGCTTTACAAAACATTTCTACTTTTTCCTGTCATTGCGTAAATCAATCAAAATTATAACGATTGTGTGCCATGACGCATCGCATTGCAATTGGAAGAATAGGATCCTTTGGTCCTTTGATATATCTTTTTAATAATCCAGTTATAATTTCGAAAATAAATAAGAAAAATGCCCACAATGGCTAAACATTTCTAGTGCAATTTGTGAGGTGTAATAGAAGACGTACATTATAAGGGGCCGTTCATAAACCACGTAGACTCATAGGGGGGACGGGGGGGTCTGGCAAAAGTCTACGTTTGTCTACGAGGGGGGAGGGGGGGTCTTTTAAAATGTCTACGTAGACTTTTATTTTTTGTTATTCTCGTATTACTAATTATAAATAAGATTTAAAGAGAGTTGTATTCAAAGTATCGGTCTATTCAGTTAGGATTAAGTGGATAAATTTTTTTATTTTTTATTTATTGATATCGGTGGTTAAAGCAGTAGTGTAATTAAAATTCTACAACAAAGAGTTTACTCGAGTTAATCAGTTTCTCTTGCAATCATTTACACTGATTTCAAAATAATTAAACACCCGTTACATTTTACGACTTGACCCTACGCAACTCCGTGCAGACCGGTTCTACTATATTTATCTTCGAAAATATGCGGAGTTAAACTTTGATACTTTACGATAATATTCTCAGGTGATACGGCTACTTATTACATAAGAAAAATAAATATATTTTTGGGAAGATTTAAATAGCTTCGTTCTCTTAATCACATAAGGCAATTTATATTGTCTTATTATCTTAGAAATATTGAAATTTGTTCACGAAAATTGAAATTTGTGTGCATGTTTAGTTTATTATTTTAGTCTAGATGATAGTACACACCTACAGTATTATTTTGTAATTGTTTCTCATAATTTAATAATTTTGAATGCACTAATAAGGCTCAAAAAGTGTTTATCAATTCAGCATTGT